>NC_081352.1:4943759-4992186 GCF_029784015.1 Lycium ferocissimum
GAAGCAACATCTTATTAACATTATAATTTTGAAAGTAAACACATGAACATGGATAAATATATTATAAACACATAAAAAGAAATCTTGTAAGAGCAGCATCTTTTTATCACTTGACAGTAATCATAGTGTGAATCGTGTTGTTATCACTTGACACAAAGATTACAACCAATTTCTTAAAAATCCTAAACACCATCAAAATTTGAGCATCGCCGAGTCCTACAATAAAATAAGGCCAAATCCATCGATAGACACCTGTGGTTGTCCGATTCTTTCACTTGAACACCTCAACTAAACTTTGTTTCATTTAGACACCTGAGGTAGGGTCCGACTGTTCCATTTAGACACTTTTCGCTGACTCAGCCAAATATGTAAAGAGTGTGTAACACACTCGCCGATGACGTGGCAAAATAACCAATTAACTGATTACATGTGGCATTTTGGGTCCAAAATAATATTTAAAAATGAATTATTCAAAAACTAAAAATAAAAAAAAACCCCAACCCACCTACCCTGCCCCTTCTTCCCCTTTATAAACAAATTCCACATACTTCTGGCCGGAAAATGAATAGTTTTTGTCAGAAATTTTTTTCAGTGAGCTTTTTTTTTTTTTTTTAAAAAAAGTTCAGATCTATTTTCCTTTGTAGGCTGAAATTTTGTATTACTTCTAAGATAATTATTTATTTATCAAAGTCAACCACTGAAATTTCGTCAAAGTCAACCACTGAAAATATTCCGGAAGGGTGGCCGGAGAAGAAGAGAACACGGGGTGGGCTCATTTTATTTTATTTTTGGCTGAAATTCTTTAATATTAAACTCAAAATTCATTTTTGATTTTATATAAAATTTGCCACATGTTCTTAGAAAATGGGGGTGTTATTCATTTTTATGGTAATCAAGCAAGATAATAACGGAGGAAGGTTTATTAATGGTAGAATATTAAGTGGAGAAGAAAGAGAAAAGGAATAAAGAAGAAGAAGAAGGAGGAGGAGGAAATAAAAAGAATAAAAAAACTGTTTTTTTAGCCTTTTCACGCGCTTTTTTTGTGTGAAAATCACACAATTTGCCAAGTCAGCGAAAAGTGTCCAAATGGTACAATCGAACCCTACCCTAGATGTGTAAATGGAACAAGGTTTAGTTGAGGCGTTTAAGTGAAAGATGTTGTCAACCACAGGTGTCTCCCGATGGGTTTGGGGCCATAAAATAATAAGTTCTTGCGGTGTGCAGTACATCAACGGCGATCCAACAAAAATACTTATCATTTTTTTGTCTAGGTCCTTTCCAGTTCTCAACTTCGTACAAAGACCTCTAGATTCCCCAGACAATTGAAGAACATGTATTTGTTTATAACAAAGGATTAAAATGCTATACTTCATTCAAAGTATTTTTTTCTCCTCCTAAATGAGCTTAGACATAAAGATCTTATTTATGCTTGTAGTCCAGTCAATATACTTAAACGCTGAATATATGAAACAACAAAAAATAAAATCAAGAAAGCATTTACATTGATAATATTAGAACCTGTCTATAAGAACAACGTTATGAAGGAAGAACCTAATACAGTTTATGCCGCTGTTAAACACCAATTAGCACTCTTTGGATGAACACTACTTCAGAGTAAATTATCATCAAACTTAGCAAGTTCAGTGAAATTACATATACTTCCCTAGCATTATAGAGAAAGAGAGAGCTTTGAATAGCTACATACCTTGGTTCCCATAACCACGGCTAAGCTTTAAACTTTCTGCTTCCTTGCAAATTCCTCGCCAACATTTCCTTCCACGATCCTAGCATCTTACCTATCTCAACATGGATCCAAAAGATTGGGTTTACTATGTTATCAACATTCAAAACCTGGAAATTTTACCAATTAAACCAATACTATATTGGTCAAACTCGATAAAATCAATAATTACAAAGGTCAAATTCAATAAAACCAACAATTAGAGACATCTACCATGGTATTTTATGTTCCATCTTTATGAAGAATATAGGCTCTCCTATTTTAAGTTTTAAGGCTTCAAAAAAATGAATATGTCTTCAATATATTACAAACTATCTATAATTCAAGTTAAAAGTCAATAATGATAAGCACTAACCATGACGTTTTACTTCAAAAGAGATGCATGGAAACTCAAGAATAAATTTACCCTGATTGCAAACGAAAGTTAAGAAGATTGACTATGTAACGAAATACGCTTCGTTAAAGTAAAAAAATAATTGATTAACACGGTACATAAAAACATTTTTAGAAAATAACCGTAGAAAAGGGTAGAATAATAGGTTAAAAAGATCAACTTGATATCCATAATGTAATCCATTTGTATATAATGCATCCTCTGCTCAACTTGATTCTCTAGATGCTTGGTCTTCTGATCTTGTAAAGTGGGCATGCTTAAAACATAGCATGCAATATATATATATATATATATATATATATATATATATATATATATATATATATGCATGCTATGTTTTAAGCATGCATATATGTATAATCATCTTGTGATTCACAGTGAAAAGAGATTAAAAGTACGACAACTAAATACAATATATTATTACCATTTATGCTATGTGTAGAATCATCCTGTGATTCACAGTGAAAGAGATTAAAAGTACAACAACTATATACAATATATTATTACCATTTACGCTATGAAACATATAAAAATAATTGAAGAAGAAGTGACAATGTAAATTTTAGGCTTAACAATTGAAGAAGTTAGAGATAAAAATGGAGGGTTTTCTTGTATCTGTTGAGATTGTTGAGAAGGCATAGAAAGATATTGAAACAAGACATTTGAAATTGTATTATGAAAGACGAAAAATATAGATAATGAGGAAGGAAAATAATGATTGAAATACACGTTCACAATTTAAACCAACTCCTATGTTGGTAAAAAGTGAAATTAACTGTCCGTAAATAAAACAATAAACTATCTGCAAATAAAATAAATCGTGAGGAGGGGGAATGGAGGAAGTGGGAGTGGTTGGTACTAGTTTTTAAAATTCAAATTATACAGATTTAATATTTTAAATATACCACAAAGCTTCCAAGAGCGTGTATTTAAAACTAGAAGTGGGAGAAGTCTTCTTCTCTGTTTTTGATTTAATACACATTCGAAAAAAAAAAAAAACTGTCCGGGAGCGTTTAGTTAAAACTGTCCCATTTTTCTATTTTTTTAATGTCCCAAAAATTGCTATAAATAAGGAGTAGTTGCTATAAAGAAGGAAATTTAAAAAAAAAAAACATGATTCATTTTTTAGTAGTACACGTAAGTTTGCAATTTTTATTTTCTTATTTAGTATTTTTAAATAGGAATGTTTAAATTTTTAAGAAATATTTGAACCACGGTAGTAGACAAAAGTTAACCGAAAATTGCTATAAAAAAGGAGTAGTTTCTACAAAGAAGGAGTTAAAAAAACGTGATTTAATTTTTAGTAGTATCGGTAAGTTTGCAGTTTTTTATTTTTTATTTTTATGTTTTTGTTTTTCTTATCATTTTTTGTTGTCTTTATGATTTTATTTTATTTATTAAATACAAATTTTCTGGTGAAGACACTTATCATCACATCATGCTTTTGCTTCTCCTATTCTATATAGATAGATTGTCTCTAGATCTGAATACTGAATGATTAAGGATGTGCTTGGTATAACGAAAAATATTTTTCACGGACAAAAGTATTTTCTCGAAAAATAAGTGATATTCCCACTGATTTTCTTACGTTTGGTATGTGGTATGCAAATTAAAAAATGTCATTTGAAAAGGATTTGCATATATTCAAAGCAAAACACCACAAGGTTTTGCATTCGGAGTGCAACTTCTGCTGTGGTGAAGAGTAGGGAGTAAGAGGGAGGGGGAGGAGGGTTGGCACGGTGGAGTAGGTGGTGGAGGGGGGTAGGCGGGTGGTAGGTGGGTGTTGGGGACGCGTTGGTGTGTATTGATATGAAAAATGTTTTCCCACAAATTTTAAAGGAAAACGTTTTCTTCCATTTTCTCCTATTTTGAGGAAAATATTTTCCAAGATATTTAGTACAACCAAACAAGGGAAAATAGGAAAACATTTTCCATCACACCAAAAAGACTCTAAGACTGTTTGTTTTTCAACGTGAGAATGTGCATAATTTATTTATTTTTAAATATAATGAATATATAATTCAAATAAAAAAGTAATTAAATATATTATAATATAAGTTCAATAAAAATTTATTATTTAATTAAAAAAATATATTTATGTTCACTAGTGAGAGCGGAGATGGTTTGCAATGATGTGGTGGTGATGGTTGGTGCTAGTGGCTAAATATGGTGGTGGTGATAGTTGTGATGGTGGACGTGGTTGGGTTGTAGTGACTGGAGAGATGGTGGCGGTTGGTAGTGGCGGTGGTGGTTGTGATGGTGGAGTTGGTTGATGTTAGTAGTTGGCAGAGTTGGTGGTAGTTGTAATGGTGGGGTGGTTGATGCTAGTAGTTAGCGGTGGTGGCGGTGGTTGTTGAAAAATGTGTAGTGGTTGACAATGGTGTTGGTGGCAGTTGGCAGCGGTGCTAATTGTGATTTTGGTGGTGGTTCGTAGGGATTTGTTGTAGTGGTGGCAGAGGTGGTGGGGCAAGTGACGGGGGTGGTGGAGATGGTGGGAGTGAATATAATTATAATGGTGGAGGTGACAGGTGTAATAGCGATTGACAGTAATAGTCAGCGGTGGTGGTTGTCTGTGTTGGTTGTGATGGCAGAGGTGGTTGGTGGTTGGCAACGGTTATGGTGGTTGATAGTGGTGATAATTGTTGTGATGACAAAGACGGTTTGCGGTAGTGGCTTGTGGAGGTGGACATAGTGGTGGTAAAAAATAATCCACACAAAATACCTCTTAATGATATTAAGACTTTGTTCAAGATCTTAATGATTAAAACATGTTCAAACCAATAAGTGCTTAATTCTTACTGTAAATAAATGCACTTAATGCCGTAACATTAATTGCAAACAAATGAGACATGAGTTTATGTCACGCCCCAAAATCTTAGTGAGGCAAACCGGCACTCGGTGCCTTAACTTGACCGAGCAAACCCTGCTCTATGAGTCTGAACATCTATATCTATATTTATTAAAAGCAGGAACTCCTAAACTTAAAAGTTAAATTACATAAATTCCCTTCTAAAATTTAAATATCCTACTTCAAAAAATAAATAAAAAACCAACGGATAGCAACACCAAAACGAACTGACACCACATTTATGAATAACTTTACACAATTTGGGAAAAGAAAACATATACTATCACACACATATCTATATCAAAGATGATTTTTAGAGGGTAAATAAGGACAAACAATGATGTTTCACAACAATAGCAGAGCATATTTACCAAGCCCCCTTATTCTGTCTTTTGATTCTCACATTCCCCAACTTTTTATCCTTAAAATATGACCGACTAATTAATTGATTATATTTGATCTGGTTTATGCCTTTTGGAGTGCTACGACTGTGAGTTTATCGATCCGTACTATTGTTTTCCACATCATATCTTCATCTATATGTAGAATCTATTACCAATATGTATAATATCTTTGTTGTTGACTATGTAGTTTATTAGTCCATAATTTGTATGGTAGGCAATAAATATACTCACTTGAAATGACTGTGTTGATTTGAAAAATATACACTCTTCGCAAGTGACCATGGTCAATGGTGGTTATCTTGCTGGTTGTTGCGTCATTTGTTTGGATGAAATACTTCTCCCTCCGATCCAAAACAATTTTCCCTTGGCACATTCCTAATTGAAGAGTTAATTCCTTAAAAGGTCACCCATGTTTTAAGAATTATCTTCTAATATCACTTTTGTTTCTTTTAGGACTACAATATCACTCAACTATCACTATTTTCCTAAAAAAAAAAATACTAAATAAACAAAATCCTCCTTCTCTCCATTGACATGCCATGTCACATAAGAATTCTAGTTTTTAAGGATAAATTTATTTAACTCATCAAATCCATTTAACTCAACCCAAAACCAAATCAACCCATTATCCTTTTTTATTAGGTTATCTAATTAATTCGTATCACACACACATATATATATGTCCGCGAGAGAATAACATTATATAGGTAAAATAATCGAAGCAATTGGAGTCATCAGTTATGTATATCAACAACTTTGGAAGAAAGAAAATGAATCACGTCACTATAGACCATTTGTGGGTATGAACCTAGTTTGTTTTCCACAAATTATTCAGGGGTTACCAAAACTTTATGATAGACTCTATAGTATGGAACAAGGTTTTTGATTATATGATTGATTCTGTGTAATAAATGTGACCCCTAAAGTGCCGAGTGGGACGGGACTGTTTTGCATGTATGAGTTATTCATTTTTCACTTCATTTTCAGGTGCTTTTCGTGGCGGATGGAGCATTTACGCAAAATATTTTTGACAACCGAATATAAATATATATGTGATAATTATTAAATTTTAAAAAGATATTGGTATATTTTAACTTGCAGTATCATCAAAAGTGTATTTTAACTTCTTTGATATTTTTTAACCGAATCTAAATGGGTATAAGACATGGGTTGCGTTAGGTTGGATTAAATGAGTTGGATGAGTTAAATAAATTTATTCTTAAAAACATATAATTTTAATGTGACAAAGAGGAGAGAAGGAATGTTTTATGTTTTTAGTATTTTTTGAGGAAAATAGTGATAGTTGAGTGATATTGTAGTACTAAAATAAAAAAATAAAGTGATATTAGGAGGCATTTCTAAAAATATGGGTGACCTTTTAAGGAATTAACTCCCTAATTCAATGATAATTATGTAAACTGATGTGTCGTAAAATTACGGCGCTTTTGATGCCTTTGGACGACAAGTTTTACTTGTTTTTGAGCAAGTTTGTGTCGTTTTGATATGTTTTTGTTGTATTTCAGGTAATTGATGACCAAAAGGCAAAAATAAGGAAATTTCACCAAAAGTCCACAAATTCTGAGAAGTACGGAACGTACATATTTGTACGGGCCGTAAATTTCAACCGGATCTGGATGGGAAGAAACAGAATGCTCAACTTTTGAAGATACTTGATACGGTGACTTTGTATGGATCGTACATTTATGATGTACGGGCCGTACTTCGCACCGTACATTGAAGGCAAGATAATTGAAGACGCCTAAAAGAGAGAAAGTTATTCCCTGTGGGATTCGACCCCATCCTAGTTGGCATGCTCACTTACCGGAATACGAAAGTTAAGTACCACACTGCAATAGTAAACTTTTCACTCTCTATTCCCTGTAGGATTCAACCCCAACCTAGTTGGGTTACTATATTTGACAACGTTCACTTTAAGCGCTTATTAGGTGTAATTTAAGCGTATCAAATTTTGGAGCCGTTGCTGGGGAATACGGTTTGAAGTTTCTAAATAGTGTGTGCTTTACTTCAACTCTTTTTCTATTCCATCACACCTTGTTTGCTGTTTTCTGTGAACTAGGTGATTATGGCCGGAAGAGGAGGAGGACGTGGACCAAATGGTGGTAGGGGTGTGATTGTAGTACCCCCACCACAGGAAGTTGATGAGGTGGAGAATGTGTTTGCGGATTACATGCAACAGGTGGAATATGCATTTGTTATTGTTCCACCAAGGGTCGGTGCCGCAAGTTGCAAGATTGATAGTTCTATCTACTAATTGCTCAAGCTCGACAGGTATTCGGAACTCTACCGACAATGACCCTCATCAACACTTGAAGAATTTCATTGGTGTGTTCCAGACACATACCCAGAATGTTGTTACTTCTGATGCAATCCGGTTGGGAGTTTTCAAATACTCTTTTGTCGGCGAAGCAAGAGATTTTGGAGATGTTGCCCCACAATTCTATTCATACTTAGGGTGATCTGGTAAGTGTCTTTCTCAAGAAGGGGTTTTCTCCAAGCAAGAAGGCCGAACTCCGAGACAAATTTTTTGAGTTCAAGCAACTCCCGGGGGAACAATTATATGAAGCTTGGGAGAGGTTCAAGCAGTACTTGATGCGGTCTCTGAATCATGGTTTTCCAGAGCATATATTAAGGGAGAAGTTCTACACAGGGTTAGATCCGATGACGCAGTCAGTGGCTGATAATGCAGCCGGTGGGTGTTTCATGGACAATACTTATGCTCGAATCACTCAATTGCTTGGCAGATTGACTACACATAATCAAGCATGACACTTGGGTGGTACTGATGGTGTAGCATATGGAGTTCTATTAATCAATAACATTGTGAAAGAAAACCAAGAGAGGGATCAAACTCTAGCTCAACTTGCAACCAATATTACTTTGCTGACCAAGAGGTTTAATGAAAAAGAGACAAAGAAAGTGAATGCCGTTGAAGATGTGCAGACTTTTCCAAAAGGGATGTATCAAGATCCAGAGATTCCATATCAAGAGGGACCACCTATGCAATATGAAGATGCCAATTGTGTTAACAACTCTCAAGGGGGTTATCAAAGGCAGAATTATCAAGGATCCGAATATCAGAATCAGAATCAGTGGAAACCTTAACAACAAGGGCAAGGTTATCAATATGGGCGAAATGATTATGGTGGTTCGAACCAAAGAAACTACAACAACAACTTTGAGAATAGGAGTTCCAATCCTTGTGTTCCGCCAAAGGGTCAATCAAATGATCAAGGGAGTTCTAAGCTGGAGAGTATGCTCGAAAGGGTAATAGACAACCAAGAGAAGTATGATAAGACCTTAAAGGGGTTGACCAAAGTTGTGGGCTCTCACACTACTTCCATCCAAAAGCTTGAGTCACAGATGATAGATATTTCGAGAGAGCAATACCCTCTACAAAGAGGAGCACTCTCGAGTGTTACAATTCCAAATCCAAAAGGTGGTGGTGGAGATCTAATTGCCAAATGCCATGCCATCACTACACGGAGTGGGAAACTACTTCAAAGTGTGGGTGTGAAAGCAGTTGAGAAGGGTCCTATAGAAGCAGAAGGTGCATAGGCGCCATTTGAGGAATTGCAAGATGAAACTCCTAGTATGGTTGAAGTTGATCATGTGCCGTAGATTCGAAAGGCTCAAGATGTGAGTAATGACAAGGGAAAAGGTAAGGTGACGGGGGAACTCAGGCCCTTAACTCAATTGATAAAATCTTCACCTCCCTTTCCTCAAAGGTTGGTGAAGAAGACTGAGGATGCCAAGTGCCAACGATTTTATGATCAACTGAAGCAGCTATCGATGAATATTCCATTCGTTGATGCTTTCCAAGAGATTATGGGTTTTGCTAAGTATTTGAAAGATTTATTGACGAAAAAGCGGTCAATCAAACATGATAAAATGAATGTCACTCAACATGTCAGCTCTGTCATCTCCACAACCAAAGTTCAGAAGAAAGAGGATCAAGGGGCCTTTACTATTCCTTGAACTATTAGTCATCATGATTTTGCACGTGCTGGGGCTAGCATTAACCTAATGTCGCTTGCTATCTACAAGCAATCGGGTTGGGAATGCCTAGACCAACTAGCATGCAGTTGCAGATGTTTGATAGATCGATAAAGAGGCCAGTTAGGGTTGTTGATGATGTGCTTGTTCGAGTTGGTAAATTTCTTCTCCCGACAGATTTTGTGATTATTGATTGTATAGTAGATAAAGATATTCCTATCATCTTGGGATGATCTTTCCTTGCTACCGGAAGGGCTCTTATGGATTAGAAGAGGAATGAAATCAAGTTTTGAGTGAACGATAAAGAGGTAACCTTTCAGGCCAGCAAAGGGATGAAATTACCAAGTACTTATGAAAGCATTTCGGTGATTGACACAATAGATTTGGTAGATGAGGCCGTTGAATTCAAGATGGAGGAAGATTACCTTGGGGAAGCCTTAGTGGCTATCTTGGTTAATTTTGATGCTGATGATATAGAGGGATATGTGGAGACGGTGAATTTTCTTGAAGAATTGGGGTATTATTCTTATCAACCGAAGAAATTATCTCTTGATCTCGAGAATCGGCCTACTTCTCCACCTAAGACATCTATTGTTGAGCCGCTAAAGCTTGAGTTCAAGTAGCTCCCATTACATCTGAGGTATGAGTTTCTCGGTCCAAATAATACATTGCCAGTTATTAAGACATCTATTGTTGAGCCGCTAAAGCTTGAGCTCAAGCAGCTCCCATCACATCTCAGGTATAAGTTTCTCGGTCCAGATAATACATTATCAGTTATTGTGTCTGGATTACTGGATGATGAGCAGACGAAGAGGTTACTTGAAATCTTTCGAGAATATCAGTGAGCTATAGTGTGCACTATTGCAGATAATCGGGGGATTCCCTCCAAAGATCTGTGAGCATAAAGTTCAACTTGAGGAAGATAGTTCGCCAAGTGTTGAACATCAGAGAAGACTGAACCTACCTATGCAAGAGGTGGTCAAGAAGGAGATTATTAAGTGGTTGGACACCGGAGTTGTGTACCCTATTACGGATAGCATATGGGTTAGCTCGGTGCAATGTGTTCCAAAGAAGGGTGGCATCGCAGTTATGTCAAATTCAAAGAATGAACCTATTTCAGCAAGAACAGTTACCGGGTGGAAAGTGTGCATGGATTATCGAAAACTCAACTATGCTAAATGCAAGGACCATTTCCCTATGCCTTTTATTGATCAAATGCTTGATCGGCTAGAGTGAAGGTCATATTATTACTTTTTGGATGGATATTCCGGCTACAACTAGATAAATATTACCTTAGAGGATCAAGAGAAGACCGCATTCACTTGTCCTTCTGGGACTGATATGGTTGAGGATTTCTTGGAGGTCTTCATGGATGACTTCTCTATGGTCGGTGACTCATTCGATGATTGTTATGACCATTTAGGTCGATTGTTGAAGAGGTGTGAGGACACCAACCTTGTTCTAAACTAGGAAAAATTCCACTTCATGGTAAAGGAAGGGATTGTTCTTGGTCACAAAATCTCTGAAAAGGGAATTGAGGTTAATCAAGCCAAGATTGATGTTATTGCAAAGCTTCCTCCACTCATCTCTGTCAAAGGGGTTCGTAGCTTCTTAGGACATGCTAGATTCTATTAGCGTTTCATTAAGGACTTCTCGAAGATAGCCAATCCTATGTGCAAGCTTCTTGAAAAAGAGGCTAAGTTCGAGTTCGATGAAAAGTGTCGCAAGGCATTTGAGGAATTGAAGGAGCGACTTACTTCAGGCCCCGTTATTGTATCACCTGATAGGTCTCTTCCCTTTGAACTTATATGTGATGCTAGTGGATTTGCTATTGGAATGGTGCTTGGTCCAAGACACAACAAGATCACGCACCCGATCTATTATGCTAGCAAAATATTGAGTAGTGCTCAGATAAACTAACGGTGACTGAGCAAGAATTACTTGTTATTGTATATATTTTGGAGAAGTTCAGGGCCTATTTGTTAGGGTCCCAAGTGGTGGTGTATACAGACCATGCTGCATTGAGGTACTTGATGGCGAAGAAAGATGCCAAGCTGAGAGGCGATACGCTAGGTTCTCTTATAACAGGAATTCGATTTTGAAGTCAGAGATCGTAAAGGGTTAGAGAACCAAGTTGCAGATCATCTATCAATGTTTGAGAAAGCTGGCAGACCAATGGGAAAACTTGAAATCAATAATGCTCTCCTGGATGAGAGGCTTTTAGTCGTGTCATGTGATGTAGTACCATGGTATGCCGATATAGCAAATTTCTTGGTTACCGGCCTCATACTCGATGTGATCAAGGCTTACTAGAAAAAGAAGTTCTTGAGGGATTGTTGGCAATGCAATTGGGATGAACCCTACTTGTTTCGAACATGCGCTGACAATATCATTCGGCATTGTGTTTCTGAATGCAAGTTATGGATATCTTAAAGGCGTGTCATGACTCTCCGCTTGGCGGTCATCATGATGGAAATCAAACAACAGCTAAGGTGCTCGAGTGCCGGTATTATTGGCCAACTCTCTATCATGATGAAAACATGATGGCAAGGTTTTGTGACCAATGCCAACGCTAAGGATCAATTGCTAAAAGGCACGAGATGCCTATGAACTTTGTGTTGGAGGTGGAGCTCTTTGATGTTTGGGGCATTGATTTCATGGGGCTCTTTGTGAGTTCATCTGGAATGAGATACATCTTGGTGGTCATTGACTAAATCTCCAAATGGGTTGAAGCAGTGGCTTTACCTAACAATGAGGCGAAAAGTGTCACAAGCTTTCAGAAGAAGAACATTTTCACCCGTTTTGGCACCCTGAGGGCAATCATCAGTGACGGTGGTTCTCATTTTTGTAACAAGGCCTTTGTGGGACTGCTCAAAAAATATGGTTTCAGGCATAGGGTGGCCACCCCATATCACCCTCAAACAAGTAGCTGGGTGGAAGTCTCTAATCGGGAGATAAAGAGTATTTTGGCCAAGACGGTTAATGTGAATAGGACCGACTGGTCCCGGAAGCTTGATGATGCTCTTTGGCCTTACAGAATGGCATTCAAAACTCCCATTGGAACTTCCCCTTACAGGATGGTGTTTGGAAAGGCGTGCCATTTGCCAGTTGAACTTGAACACAAGGCCATGCAGGCATTGAAGAAGCTTATTATGCACTTAGAGGAGGCATCCAAGCTTCGGTTGTTTCAACTTAATGAAATGGATGAATTCTGGTACCAAGCATATGAGAGTGCATCCCTACACAAGGAAAGGATGAAGCATTACTAACATAAGAAGATCCTAAAGCGGGACTTCCAGGCTCATTATGATGTCCTGTTGTACAACTCACGATTGAAGCTTTTACCGAGAAAATTGAAGCTTTTACCAGAAAAACTTAAATCCAAATGGTTCGGGCCTTTCCAACTGGTAAGTGTTTCACCCAATGGCACAATTGAATTGAGTCCGAAGATGGGACTCGAACTTTTGAAGTGAATGGCCAAAGGGTGAAGCATTATCATGGCTGTATCGATGGTGACATAATTGTTGATAGGCACCATTTGATGCACGGTTACACTCTTGAACCTGAGTAAAGTGGTAATGCCGTCGTGCTGCGACGTTAATCAAGTGCTACTTGGGAGCCAACCTGAGGTTTTATATTTTTCTTCGTTGTGTAATTTTAGTTGTTTTATTTGTTTTTGTGTTTTGATGTTTGTTTGTGTGTTTGGACTCCAATATTCTAGGAAAAGAGAGTGACAGGGAGTGAAATAGGTGAACTGCACCGTTCAACGGTAAAAGTACGGGACGTATGCCCACCACACAAATGATGTACGGACCGTACTTTGTACCGTATCAAGAGGGAAAGAAAAAGCTGCTCATTGGATTTTGACATCCAGATACGCTAGGGAAAATACGGGCCGTACTTAATTGTTCGGATCGTTGTTTGCACCGTACCAAGAAGTGAAGAAAATTCGATCACTGGTTTTGACATCCAGATATGCCAGGTATGTACGGGCCATACTTAATTGTATGGTGAGTTATACGACCCGTACTTTCCAATTTCCACATCATTAATGACCCCAGGTACGTATTAAGTGATACGGACTGTACATTTATGTACGGGCCTGTCACGACCCAATCGGAGGGCCATGACGGTGCCGGAGCTAAACCACCGGGCACCTCTCATCATACTTCCACAATCATAACTATATGAGCCACATGGCCTACTCATAATTCTTGTGCGTCAATAATACAAACCTTATCGGCAAGTTCACTTTTATATCAACATCATCAATCATGCCCATATACATATACACAAGCCGACGAGGCTAACAAAATGATGTATAAAATATGAGCCGACAAGACTAAGAGATATCTAGCTATACACAACTGTCTACGAGCCTAAAAAAAAAGAGTATGCAACATCATAAAGACAGGATAGGGCCCCACCATGCCCATATGTATATGCACAAAAGAATAATACCAACAGTGGCAGCTCCAAATCAAATGGAGCTCCTCTAAGCAGTCTTTGAATAAGCAGCCTAAGGATCAAGTCTATCTCCCTATCCACCTGCGGGCATGACGCAGCGTCCACAACCAAAAAGACGTCAGTATGAACAATGTACTGAGTATGTAAGACATAGGCAATAACATAATAATAGCATGAAGGATAACATGAGATGGAAGAGTCATGAGATAGTAGAGCCATATATACCTCTAGCGACGTTCATTACACTTACTTACCCTTTTTCAAATGGAAACCTTCCATTACATACACATACATATATAGTAGTACCATACCCGATCACAGAGGTTCGGTGTCACACATATCCGGCCATTATAAGGCTCGGTGTTCTCCATACCCAATCATGGTGTGCGCCGCAATGAATATTATACCTGAGCATACAAGCTCGGTGTTACATGATGGCCATACATATACACATACTTATACACATAGGAGTACATAAGTAGCGTCAACATCATCATCATTAATATATCCTTCTTTAGAGGGTCAACTATCGTAGGATGAGATCAACGATATCATGAGAGTATCAAGACTTGTGAGCTTTAGCACTTCTAGAAATGGAGGCGTCATGGAAGACATTATGGATTTTACATATGTGTATACAATAATGGAATCATGCCTTAAGAAAGAAAGGTTAGCCTTACATACCTTTATGTCTTCTTAACTACTTAACGTTCACCTCCAAAGCTTGAGAAATCTACATTTAAAAGGATTCATGCCAAGGTTAAGTCTTAAAGACACTCTTAAGTTCAAACTAGAATAATTTATGAGCTAGCGAAAATTTGGCAGCATTTCTCCTATTTCATCCACTTCTGCCAATTTCCAAAACAACTCCAAAACAATAATGACATTATCAATAATACCATAATCAAGAGGCTTCATTCAAGTTAAGCATCATCCAATCCTCAAAACTCGTTTTCAGGGTCATCCATAACAATAGCTACACACAACACCATATTCACTTACATACAATACTTCCTTAACATCATTAGTACCACCCACAACAAGATTATACTCATAGCATTCTAAGAATCATAACTCAAGTTAATTTACTACTCAAAATATCATTAAATCTATATTTGAGTTCCATCTTCTACTTTCATCCCTCACCCAAGTTATTCAACAACTAAGCATGCTTAGTCTCATGAAATAGACCTGAAAACTAACCTTTTTTCTCATAGGAATGAGCTTTGGATCAAGTTACCAACTTTAGTGAAACCCTAACTTCAACACCCAAGGAATTCTTGAATCCTACCAACCCTAGTGAGTCTCCTAACACTTGAATAGCTTGATTCTTGCTATTTGATCTCTGATTTCTCTTGGGTTTGGTCCAATATATGTATGGGAAGGTTATAGAGCTCTCAAGAGTTTGGGAAAGGTGAAAAATGAAATGAAAGTGTAAGGGTCGGATATATATAAAATTTAGAAAAAACTGGGCCGACCCGGATAGACGGCCAACTATACGAGACGTATAAATTATACGGTCCGTATAATTGGACCGTATAATCCCACCATGGATTCACCCTTCTCTGGAAGTATTCTACGGATAATTATACGGGCCGTATAAATTATACGGTCCGTATAAATGACCGTACAACCCATATTTTTCCAAAACTTACTCTCGTCGATTCGTTCTACCCCCAATCCTTATGAAACCTTATCGGCACTTGTATAATACTTCATTAACCATCTAAGAGGCCCTATAGCTCTCCCTCAAGACATTACTAAACAAATTATAGCTCGGTTGTTGCGAAACCTTCCCAAACATGACTTACATTTCACTTCCTTCGACAAACTTAGTTTCACCGATTCCTATGACTTCAAAATCTTATGGTACGCACTTAAAGTTATCAAATACTTTCCTTAATCTCATAAGGACTTCATGTTCACCTTAAGCTCGCGTTAATCTACTCACAATGCAACAATCCGAAATCTCCGGGATGTAACAGAGCCGTACTTTTGTCGGGAAAATGTTTAAATACCTCACCCGTCTTACCCTCTTCCCACTTCTACTCAAATTCAAAACATTCCTTAATTTCTCTCCCATAACTGACCACCCACAACTCCCTATAACTCCCCATAATTCCCACATTCACTTTTCACCACACACATACATTTTTGAAACCCTAACACTAAATTGGTGCAAAAAGTCAAGAACTCATCTTCTCTCCACTGTCATACATTTGGTTTATCAAGTCCATCACTCACAGGTATGTTGACATTTTGTTTACTCTTACATTACTCGTAATGGTATACAAGACATTGATATTGTAGGTTGAGAATACGGATTCCAACTTAGGGTATCCATTGGTAGAGTTTGTGTATTCAATTTTGGTTGGGGGTAGGGATTAGTATGTTGTGTTGTAATGAACGACTTGTGTGGAAAAGTATTTTGAAACCTCCACTAAGTCGGAGGGCATTCCGATTGACGACTTTAATTTTGAAGTCCGAAATTGTTATGCCCGCCAACTGTTCGATGAAATGCCATTGAGAATTTTTTTTTTTGCTAAAAGGGGTGAAGTCTGAGTAACCCGAGCCGCTATACCCCATACACGAAAGGTTGAGAATGTGCAAGTGTGGTGTTGTTGTGTAGGTCTGTTAATGAACATGTGAAAAGCAGTCATGTACGATCCATGGAACGGTCCGTACATATCCATGGACCGTACTTGGAACTAACATCATGTACTTTCTCTATTTATGAGGTATAGTAAAAGATACCAACTGTATAAATATTTACGGACCGTACCCTTAGATAGTACCTAGTCGGGTAATTTCACATCATTCTGCTTACGAGGTCCGGTAGAAAGTACGGATCGTGCATCTTTTTATGGGCTGTACCTTCCACTAAATTTCTTGTTCAAAATAATATGGCCGGTTTGTACGGACCGTCCTTTATTGTGCGGTCGTCCCTTTTTTTGTACGGCTAGCACAACTGAACAAAGTGCCAGCTTCATGCAAACAATCCAAGAGCTATTTTATTGCTTTTCTTACGTTTTCTTGTGACTAACACTGTCCCTCAATAGGTATGCCACCAAAAAACACTGTCCGGTGAGGTAGTGGGTCCTAACCAACAGGGAGAGGCAAGGGTCGAGGCCAGGGAACCATACAAACACGCATGCATGATGTCCCTTTCGACCAAGAGGTGGAAGATGTTGATGTTCACCATCTGAAAATAACGAGGACTGCTGCACCATGCTGAGCATCGCCATCACATGATTCCTTCCAGTCTGAAGAAGAGGAATCTTCTTCTGCTGCACAAAGCTCCAGTGATGAGGGGTCCAAATAAGAGAGCGGATCAAATGCTAATCCCCCTTCCAACTCTTTGGATCCGGATAGTGAAGAAGAGCGTAGATTGCAAGAAGTGCGGAAGAAGACACTTTCAGAGAATAGCCTATTGTTTTCTGTAGAAGGATGTAAAAAGCTGTTTGAACTAGGGTTAGATTTGACAAAAAAGAGGGAAATCCACAGCGAAGCATATGGGAGGAGCGGCAGATCAGCTTCTATGGTTTAGAGGATCATCCTCGCATTGTAGAGACACTGAATTTCTATGGGTTTGAGATTTTCAACAACCCCCCAGGTGAATTTTTCCTGGTCCTTGTTCGAGAGTTTTATGCGTCCTATGGCGCTGCTTTAAAAAAGATGCAGAGATCGGGCCAACAAATACACTCATTCCCAGCACTGAATAAGGTGGAGGTCTGAAAAGTCAAGTTAGATATCTCCAGCAAAGCGACAAATAGATACTACTTTGCAGATGATTATGTTGCACCTCCGACTGTGTCCGAATTTGAGTACAAAGTGGCTCGTAAAAACATCAGATGTTGTGCTCCAGTGGGTGGCCATGGTGATAGCTCGGGCCGATCCGTCCCGGCTAAAGAACAAAAAGACAAAGATCTTTAAGGACTCTCACCCTTGAAGCAAAAATTCTGGTGGATTTTTGTAATATACCGACTGCTTTCCCCACAGAATGATAATTCGCTCACACCGAATCGAGCTGCGGCAGTCGCAGCACTTATGTCCCGATATCTGCTGAATAATTAGAGATTGATCATTACTGAGATCCGGGAAAAAGCACCACAGGATGCCACATCCTTGATATTTCCTTGCCAAATCCAAGGTATAGATGTTGTATTCATATAGTTTCCTGAAGAGCATGATGAGACTCAGGTCGAGTCAATTTTTGGGGCCACAGGTGATGCCACCACTGAGGTACGTCCCATTTTTGCGGCCCTGGTTGATGATGTTGTACCATTCACCACTATTGTTCCACCCACTGTAGTTGTACCTACTTCTTCGGCAGGACAGAGCTTTTCGGCCGTTCCTCCCTCATCTTTACCACAGCCCACATGTGACCTATTTTTTTTTTCAACAGAGAGATTTTCAAGAATTTTGTCATCAAAGAAGAAGGGGATGATCAACAGGCAACTCTCAAAGCAAGGCAGCTTTAGAGGTTCATAGGCAAAGAGATTAAAGCATCCTTGGAACCTGTTAAGGCATCACCGAGCAGTCTCATCAGCTGCTCCATGACAGGCTTGACGGATTTGAATCGAGATTGGCTGCTCTTGAGAGAGCGGGGTCAGGTGGTGACATACGGGAATTTTGGATTGAGATAGATCATCTAAAGGCTGATAAGTAGGCGCTACAGACTGGAGATTGGGTTATTTTTTAGGATCCCATTCTCCCGTACCAGGTGGATATATCTTCGCTGGTGAAGGTGATTAATTTAGTGAAGGATGATGAATCACCACAGGATGACATAGGGAAACAATTATTGCAGGATGAGGGTCCTTCTAGGGAATAGATAGAGGCAATCAAGGCCCGGTCGAATCAGGAGGAGGAGGTGCAGATGCGGATGCCTTCCATATTTCCCTGATTGATAGTCATTCTACAAAGACTAGCCAGTAGTTCTGTAGGTGCACCTTCCAGCGGCACCCAGGCAGTGGTGCCCGTGCTCAGCCAAACAGTGGCTCCTGCCATCACTGACCCAGTAGCAGCAGCGATAGTTCAGACTGTTGAGGCGGCGATGCCTCAGGATGATCAGAACGCCTAGTGCACCTGTAGTCCTTACCCCCATTTTTGGGCTTATTTTGATGAATTGGGGATAATGCATGATTTTTGTTTGGGGGTGGGCTACTCGATTTTTTTGTAATATATGTATATATGTGTTTAGGCCCGCCTCGGCTTTTCTTTGCCATGTTTCTTTTCCTGGGGGGATGTATTTCTGTTGAACTTGGCATGTTTAGGTAAAATAGAGTAATCGTGACTTATATGGTCGTGGTTTTGAACTTAGGACATGTATGTTATGTATTGTTGAAATTGAAATGACCCCTCCAAATTTTGATGCATACTCAGAAAATGTTAGTGTTAACATGCATGATTCTTTTTATGACATTATAAGTATTGGGGTATTTTGTGTGATGAATGCTCGCTTGGGAAGTTGCACTCAAATTAACATAGATATCCTTATGCCATTGTGTGTGTGAGTACGTTAGTGTTTGTTCATGTATGCGCATTTGCAATCTAGAACTTGCCTAGTTAGTCATGCTTGATTG
This sequence comes from Lycium ferocissimum, assembly GCF_029784015.1. Lineage (NCBI taxonomy): Eukaryota > Viridiplantae > Streptophyta > Magnoliopsida > Solanales > Solanaceae > Lycium > Lycium ferocissimum. Next base: position 4,963,213 of record NC_081352.1, read on the forward strand.
CTAAGGATAGTTTGGTTGCTGAAATGATCTTAGGCTTTCTTTGTATTATTTTGAAGCCTTGTGCCTTTTAAGCCTAACCCGTTCACATATATGATCCATAGTCTCCCATTTTGACCTTTTTCTTGACTAGCCGCTAACTAACCTCTACCCTTGGTTTGAATTTTCCCAATTTTTGTACCCGTTCCCTCCTTGACACTTTAAGATGATGAATGAGAGACTAAAATCCTAAGTTGGGGGTGACACACATTATGTTGGGAATTGAGGCATAAAGACTAAGTTTGGGGTAGGAGTAAGTTGCTTAGTTAGAAGAGTCGATGTGGTTGATGTAAATACTTGCGTCAAAAATATTATGAAAAAAATAAAAGAGCATATTAAAAAAAAGTAGTAGCTGTAGTTGTTAGACCACAGCGAGGTTAAAGGATTGAAAATAAGGGAAAGGAAGAGAAATAAAGGTCAAGGAATTGTAGTATTCAAGGAGGGTGAGTCACTATTACCCAAATGTTTATCCTACCCATCCCTAAGCCTACATTACAAGCTGAGAAAAAGTCCTAGTGTGATCACAACCAAATCATCCGAAGTTGACAACATGGCAAATAAGGGCAAGCATATGGCATTTGCATTTGTAGTGTATGAATTTCTTTATGAGTGTGAGTGATCTCTCTTCTCCTTTGTCCCTATCCCGGTTATCCTTATACATGTGTGTGTGGGACATTCTTTGGTCTTTGTGAGGGCATAACGGTTGAAGAAACTTGTGAAAGTGAGTAACAACCCGAAGCGGATTGATATTTCTGATAACGTGATGTCATAGACTGAAGCTTCATTGTGAATTGCAGCAACTTTGAGTTACATTGTGAATTGTAGCAACTTTGAGTTATGTATCGTGTCTGTGATTATGAAAGTGAGGGGGTCATTCTTGAGAAATGTGCATGCCGGTAGTTCTGAGCCAAAACCATTGTAGACATTCTTACTTTGTGATATCTGAGTGTTTGTGTTAGTATTGTGTGTTGTTTAACTTTCTTGAGGACAAGCAAAGACTTTAAGTTGGGGGTGTTGATGTGCCGTAGAATTACGGCACATTTGATGCCTTTTGACCACAAGTTTTACCTGTTTTTGAGCAAGTTTGTGTTGTTTTGATGTGTTTTTGTTGTGTTTCAGGTAATTGATGACCAAAAGGCAAAAACAAGGAAATTTCACCAAAAGTCTACAAAGTAAGAGAAGTACGGACTGTACATATTTGTAGGGGCCGTACATTTCAACCGGACCTTGATGGCAAGAAACAGAATGCTCAACCTTTGAAGATACTTGATACAGTGACTTTTTACGGACCGTGTAAGATAATTGCAGACGCTTGAAACAGGGGAAGTATGGATCGTACTTCCTAAGTACGGGCCGTATAATTTGGCATACAATCTGACCTAGATTTGCAATTGAGCGACCATATAAAAGGATACGGACCGTACTTATTTGTCCGGGCCGTACTTGGTTCCGCTGAGGCAATTTTGTCATATATATTTCCGCATTTTTGGACATTTATAAATAGTTTGTTAGGATTTTTTGGATTATGTATCATCAATTTTGAGACTTTTACTCCATAACATTGAATACTCATTATTGTTGAAGCTTTTGAGGACAAGTTTCCTTTTTTTCATCTTCTTTATTCATATTTTAAGCACAATGACTCTTTCAATGCTTTGTTTTTCATTAAATACTATGAGTAGCTAATTCTCTTACTAAGGTTGTGGACCCAATGATGGGTGTTATGCGAATTAATGTTTGCTATTGAATATACATATAATGGGTTGTTGGTTTTACTTATTTCTTATTCTTTCATGTTGGTTGATGGTTGGAACCATTGAATTAAGCCATAAATCTTTGCTTTGTTTGGGAAAGTGAGTTAGGGTTTGGTAGTGTCACGAACCCTACTTACCGATCGTGCGGGCACCTACCTTATTATCACTAGTAGGCGAACCCTTACCCATTAATCCATTGATCATTAGCCAATTTCAACTTCTTTAATCAATTACTAACCAATAGATAAGTGAACGAATGAATAAATAAAATAATTCATAATTAAGATAATATAAGTGCGGAAGTCTAACTATTACACCCCCAAAATTTGAAAGTCATCGTACAAGGACTCTAACGAACAATGTCTAAAGAATGAAGTATATCTCAAATATAACAAATGATGTCTGGAATGAAAGTAGACATCTGGAAAGAGAGATCTTCAGGTGGCATGGATGGATAAAAGCTCACCTTCGGATCTGATCGAGCAAACTAGCTTCAAGCTAGAGATGTAATCTAGATGAAATCTCTAGAACACAATCTGCACTCAAAAAGGGTGCAGCAAGGTAGTATCAGTACAAACACTATGTACCGATAAGTATCATAGACCGACTAAGATTAGTTCACACATATAAGTATAAAATCAACAAGATAAACAGATAGGCACTTAACACTCAAATCTAAGTCACAGAATATCCCATAACGAAGTCACAGCCTAAGATGAAGCTTCTAAACCACAAGTCTGTCAAGTTTCAATAACCTCACTTGATAATCACAGGTCCAAGTTCCTTCCCTAGGTAGAGTTATAATCCACAATTTAACTCAATCAATGATCATATCAATACCACAACAGCCGTTTCAGCAAACACACAAAAATCAGAACTAAATGAGCCATATAATAATGCAGAATAAAATGTAATGATGTGCAATGCAAAATATGATGATGTGCTATGCAATGCACTGGCCAAATACACACTGTACACACATGCTACTGATGTCATAACTCAGTAGTCATCACCTGCAGGGGACCCATGGTGTCCCTGTACTACTCGTTCCGGAACACTCCTCGAACCCGAGCCATAAATCCTCCGCCCCGGAAAGAAACTCGGTCACAGATCCACATCATGTATCACTCGTTCCGGAGCACTCCTCGGACCCAAGTCACTTATTGCCCTACGCCCGAAATTTACCTTGGACTCGAGCTTATACACCCTCCGTTCTGGAAAGAGCCTCGGACCCGGAGCCACTCGATTATACAAAAAACTCTGTTACATCCCTCTTAATGAGCAATTATCAAGAAGTATATTATTTTCATCGAGAAGATCATATTAACTTCTCACCACAATTGGCATCAATTTGTATCACAAGTTCATCAAGAAGATTATATTAACTTCTGCACAATTTCACATCACAATGTATGTCTCAATGTATTTTAGTTCATTAGTATGTATGGACTATGAACAATCAGCAATATCAATGTCAAACACAAGGCATCAGTCCACAAGTCTTCCAAACCATTTCCATCATGCATGAGTGTATGAATGCATAAATGAGTGTAAACGTGGTAAATCAATACAAACCAATAAAGCAACAGAGAAGGTGCACGTCACAAAGCCACAAGGCATATCAAGACTTGGAATCAACTTAGCCATGAAATGAATCATACAATCATCTCAACCAACATAATAGTCTATGTCCCTCTTTACTTCCACATGTAGCAAGTACGCCTCGCAATTGTCTTGTATCACCAAAAAGCTCCACTTTTCTATATATTATCATCAACAACAATCATACATCAAGTTTTCATCTACGTACTGTCATAAGTTTATATCACAATTCAAGCCTAAACTCATTATCCTTTCTTTCTCTGATAATATATGTCACAATAAGAGAGAATTGGGTACAACACGACAATTTAGGCTATAAGTCTAATCATAATAATAGGGCAACAAGCCACCATCAACAACAATCAACTGAATAGAAATCCATCCCGAATCGCCATAGTATGAATACAACTACACCTCATGTTTCAGTACATAAAGTAATAGCGACGAGCCCATAAATCAGAAGTCATACCAACCTAGCTAATGCCCAACCAAAACACCATGTCCGAAGACCTAATCATGCTTTCTCCTATCAATTCTATACAATACATACGTTTCGCTAATCAAAGTCTAACTAAAGTAAGCCATAACCTACCTAGAATGCAGAACAGGAGCCACGAAGTACTCCACATGAGCCTTCCATTTTCGAAACGCCTCATAACGGTCAAAGTCTAACAATATGATGCTAAGTAAGAAACAAACCATGTATTTAAACAAGAACAATAATTTGGGGAAGAAGACCCACTTACTTCTACCCTTTTCAATTGGATGAAACCATCCTTCAATGGTGAATTAATCATAACCTATATCTCTACAATCATTACCCTTCAATTCATGGGTTTCTAATCAATTTTACCCTTTCTAATAGATTTTAGAACAAAGCTTCCATTTTTATTAGAACCCTAGTCTCAACATGCAATTTCAACCATAAGAAATCAAATTCCTTTCCTAGAAAGTGATAATATATACTCCTGTATGATTAATCAACAATAAAATAAACAACCCAACAATTATTTAAGGGTTTACTCATTCTAGGATTTTCACCCACCATTGATGGACCTCTTAGAATAATCATGGAGCTTGAAGAAGAAGGGAAAAGGAACAAATAAAGATGGGAACTTACCCTCCAAGATGCTTTCATCAATGAATGAGATGAATTTTGCCACTTTCTCTCTTGAAAACTGACTTTGGGGTCTTGGGGTTAAGGGTTCGAGGTTGGGGAATTAAAATAAAGGTTTCTGGCCCAGTTGGCCGTTGTGGCGGTCTCCAGACCGCTGCAGCGGCCTCTTGGTCGCTATAGCGGTTCTGTTGGACAGGTCCGCACTAAAATGGTCATAACTCCCTCATCCGGAGGCCAAACGCGTCGATTCTTTTTCCTATAGCTTCATAATTTCGATACGGATCTAATGGTTCAAACCTCACTTAAAACAAAGGTCGGATGATCAATCTGGAGCCATTTCGTTCCATAAACCTCCGGCGAAAACACTGAATACGAGCGCGATAAAACCCCAAACCCATCTAAAACTCTTTGGAACCTCACGAAAACTTGTGAAAAATTTCAAAATCATCATAATAACATATTGGAACTTCCAAAACATAGACACGGGGTCATCCTAACCCGACGTTGACCATGGTCAACTCTAACTCGTCAACTTAACTAGTTTTTCCATCAATGACTCAATTACACTCGATCCTTGCGGAAACCAACCCAATGACTTCATTAAGTCATATATCATACTAAAGGGACTTGGGGAAAGGGTCAACAAGATTAAATGGGTCAAAACACTATAACGACTAAACGGGTCATTACAGGTAGGAATGAGTAGCAAGAACTTGGGGTTAATCCTTGTTTAATAAACTCACTTAGGAAGAAGAAGAGTTTACTTGGAACAAATTAATCGTTCTTAATTTCAACTCTTTTATATTTGGGAAAATCATAAAGAGAAATACTTTCTAACTATTGGGAAAATTGGGAAGTCAGAGAGAGATTAAGTGCATACCTTACAACAATCCATTAAAAGTATATCCTGGTAACACCTATAGCATTACATCTCATCTAAAGGGGACAATACCTTGGTTTCTTAATCTAGTTAATTACAATCATATCAAAATAGCCAGTAGAAACAAAACTCTTTTACAGACTTATTGAAATACGAAACTAGACCGAAAGTTAAGTACCACACCACAATAGTAACCTTTTCACACTCTATTCCCTATGGGATTCGACCCCAACCTAGTTGGGTTACTATATTCGACAATGTCCGCTTTACACCATTTATTAGGTATGATTTGAGTGTATCGTAAACCTAAAAATAATCATTTAAGGTATTTTAGACAAAACTCCTCTTAATTTTTAGAAATAAGTAAATTTTTTAATTTATGTGCCCAAACCTAAAACATCAGTTATTATGGATCGGAGGAAGTATTAGTTTTCACATTATTTTATCTCATTTTTAGGAAGAATTACTGTAATATACTTTTGATAAAGAAAAGGAATTGTAAGGTGATTTTGAAGGAGATGGCAATAATAGGATGTGAAGAGGATCAGCAAGGCAATTGTGGAAAAGAGATATAAGCATATGATGAACAATCATGGACAAGATGATTTACATTTTTCACTAGCAAGTCATAATAAAGTGATGATGATTTACTTGCATTTTATGATTGCACTGCATTTTGGTCTCTTACAAACTTATACTGCCAATCGATTGAATTTTCGTTTGGTTGTCGAACATGCAAAATCTACAAGTTACAGAGTAGAGGTATGATTTTGACTTTAGTTTTTAGAATTATTTTTTTGTTATGATTGTTATTGTCTTATTATTATTATTATTATTATTATTATTATTATTATTATTATTATTATTATTATTATTATACTACTACTACTACTACTACTACTAATAATAATAATAATAATAATAATAATAATAATAATAATAATATTTATATTTCTCGTTCTTGAAAGAGATTATAAACTATCTAGTGGAGAAATAGTTCATAGTATATTTCCTCCACAACCATCTTTTCAAATGGGGAAAGATTTACATTTTGCAGCTTTTTCAAAATTAATTGAAAGCGATACTTTTCCTGTTATAACTAAGCATATTAATAATATGATTAGGCAACAAAATTATTCTAATGTTTATATGAATATTTTGGGTGAACAAATATTTTCACTTCATGAAAAAGTTGATAAACTTTTAACTAGTCTTAATAAGGCGTCTACTTCTGTTAAGAATAAACAGAAGGAAGTTGTTGCTACTCCAACTATATAGCCTCCTCCTGAAATTCATGATTTTAAATTAAAACCTTTATCAGATTTAGAAAGACTTTTAGACGAAAAGTTTAAAGGTTTAAAACTTAGTCCTTTAATAGCAGAGGATGATAAATATTTGTCTAATATTGACTACAAGGCTCGCATAGCATCAGATATTAATAAAATTGATGAATACTATGCTGTTAAGCCTACCCAGAGGATGTACTACTATCCTCGTCCAACTCCTCAAGATGTTTTATTAGAAGAGCATGAACATGTTATTTCCAACAATTATAGTGGTAAGGAAATATACGAATGGAATATTGACGGTTATAGTGAACGTCAAATTTATTGTACTATTCATAGGATGTTGATGTACAACACTATCTGCAAAATCCATAAAAATGATGAAAAGACTATTGCAGATATGATTATAGCTAGTTTCACTGGCCAATTAAAAGGCTGGTGGGATAATTATTTAACCTTTACACAGCGTCATTCTATTTTAACTGCTGTTAAACGGGAAGGTGGAAATGAAGCACCTGTTTCTAACATAGTTTATACACTAGTTGTTAATATTGTTGAACACTTTTCAGGAAGATGGACAGATAATAATGAACCTATTCGTACAATGCTTCAAAACCTTAGATGTAAGATCCTAACCTCATTTAGGTGGTATAAAGATGTTTTTCTTTGCAGGGTCATGGAATTACCGGAGAGAGTAATGACTCTCATTGGAAGTCCAAATTTATAGATGGGCTCCTCCTCTTTTGCGAAAGAGTTAGAAAGGCTCTTAGGAAAGGGGAAAGAAGTATAGATTATGATACTTATACTTATGGTAAATTAATTGGTACTTGTATGCAGGAAGGATTAGCCTTATGTAATGAAATTAGGCTTAATCAACCGATCAAGCGCCATGGTCTTAATGAAAGACAACAATTAGGAGAATTTTGTGGACAGTTTGGTATGGATATTCCACAATCCTCTAAGAAGCCTCATAGGCATAAGAAAAAACATAAAGATTTCCAACAGTGGAAGGAGAAGCGCTTACAGAAAAAAGCTAGGCGCAAGAAAACTTTCAAAGAGAGAAAGGATTTTATTAAATCCAAAAACCCAAAAGCCTGTTATAAGTGTGGCAGAGTAGGTCATTTTTATAATAATTGTAAGGTTAAGGACAAGATTAAAGCCCTTAACATAGATGATGACCTTAGAGAATCTTTATATAAGATTTTGTTAAACTCAGACCCAGAACCGGAGGATGATTCTGGTAAGGAGAGTGATAGTTCTTCCAACCCTTCTTCAAATGAAGATATTAGGGTATTAGATGAAGAAAGTTATATCTCAACCAGTTCAGATGATGAATGTCAACCATGCCAAATAGGGCAGCCTTGTGTCAAATCTAAGGATGACGATGAGTTTTATAAACTTGTTTCCCAGTTTAGTGAAGCCAATCTTCAGGTTTTGGATGGTAATAACCTCGTTGAACTCCTTAAAATTGTTAAGGATCCCAATCTTAGGTCCCAAATCATAGACCAAATAGGTTCAAAACAACAGCCCCAAGAAGAACCAACGGCTGTAGAAATTAGAGAACCTACAGGACCTTATACTATGACTGGAGTCAAACAACTCCTTCAAGAACGCCGGAATATTATAAGTACACCGGCAACCACCCAAGATTTAGAAAGAGAGGTTCATAACCTTAAGCAAGAAATTTCCACCCTTAGGAGACACCAGACTACTTTAGATCATCGGGTCTCGCAACTTGAGGGAAAAGGAAAACAAATTATAGAAACACCTGTTTATAACACTGTAGAAGACTTACCAGTTAATAACGCCGTAGAAACTGTTACTACGGAGGAAGGAGAAAGTAGTGGTCCTATTTCTAAGTTTTTGACAAAATTGGATATCATTACTTCCTTTAAATTTTTTATAAAGGTTACTCTTTTAATCGATTATAATTTCAAAAAAGAGTTCTTGCTCTAGTTGATAGTGGAGCAGATTTAAGTTGTATTCAAGAAGGATTAATACCTTCAAAATATTTTCAAAAAACTACTCATAGTTTACGGTCTGCTAGTGGCCAAAAAATGGGTATTACTTATAAATTACCCAAAGCTTATATTTTCCAAGATAAAGTTTTGTATTCCTAAAAACTTTGTGTTGGTAAATAATATTTCAAATCAAGTCATTTTGGGTACTCCATTCATCCATAAATTATTTCCTATTCATTGGATGGATGATAAAGGTTTTATAGGAACCTATGATGATAAACCCATTAAATTCGAGTTTATAACTGAACCTTTCTCAAGGATTTTAAATGAAATCAAGGATAGGTTGATGAATAAGCATCAACAAATTAATTTTCTTAAACAAGAACTTTATACTCTTCAAATTGAAGATATTTTAAAGAATCCTAAATTACAGGAAAAAATTGAGTTTATAAAAAATCAATTTTCTTTACAAATTTGTAGTGACCATCCTAGTGCTTTTTGGGACAGAAAAAGACATATTGTCACTATTCCATATGAAGAATCTTTTTCTGAAAATGATATTCCTACTAAAGCGAGACCATGTCAAATGAATTCCGAATATTTGAAATTATGCAAAAATGAGATTTCTTCTCTTTTACCAAAAGGTCTTATAAGATCTTCGAAATCTCCATGGTCATGCATAGCTTTTTATGTTAATAAACATGCTGAACAGGAACGAGGAGTTCCAAGATTGGTGATAAATTATAAACCCCTTAATAAGGTTTTAAAATGGATCCGATATCCTATTCCTAATAAAAAGGATTTATTAGATCGCCTTCATAATGCAATTATATTTTCTAAATTTGACTTAAAATCAGGTTATTGGCAAATCCAAATAGCCGGAGCAGATAAATACAAAACTGCTTTTAATGTCCCTATTGGACAATTTGAATGGAATGTTATGCCTTTTGGACTGAAGAATGCTCCTTCAGAATTCCAAAAGATAATGAATGATATTTTTATGGCTTGTAGCAATTTTATCATTGTTTATATCGATAATATTCTAGTATTTTCAAATACTATTGAAATGCATTTTAAACATCTTGATATATTCAAGAAAATCATTATTCAAAATGGTTTGGTTATATCTAAGCCAAAAATGTCACTTTTCCAAACAAAAGTCAGATTTCTTGGTCATAATATTGAAAAGGGAAAAATTGTTCCTATTAACAGAAGTATAGAATTTGCTTCGAAATTTCCTGATATTATTACTGATAAAACCCAACTTCAAAGATTTCTTGGGAGTTTGAATTATATTTCGCCATTTTATAAAAATTTGGCTGAAGACACATCTATTTTATATGATAGATTAAAAAAGATTCCAAAACCTTGGACTGATGCTCATACGCAAGTAGTTCAAAAAATCAAGGGCAAAGTTAATAATCTTCCTTGTCTTACCTTAGCCAATCCTAGTTGGTAAAAAATTATTGAAACTGATGCCTCTGATATTGGCTATGGAGGAATTCTTAAACAGCTTTCTCCAAATGATAAACAAGAATATTTAGTCCAGTTCTATTTTGGCAAATGGAATAATAGTCAAAAGAACTATGCTACTGCGGCAAAAGAAATTCTTGCTATAGTTAAATGTGTTCTTAAATTTCAAGGTGATTTATATAATCAAAAGTTTTTGATAAAAACTGATTGCCAAGCAGCTAAATTTATGTTTAATAAAGACTGCAAACATGATGTTTCTATACAAATATTTGCCAGATGGCAAGCTCTTTTAACACCATTTGATTTTGAAATTCAATATAAAAAGGGAATTGATAATAGTCTCCCAAATTTTCTCGCGCAAGAATATTTAAGTTCATAACTGCCATTTTCTCATTTGCAGGATGAGGCCCACATTGACACCTCCCTCTAATAGAGGAAGAGGAAGAGGACAAAAAGGACCGGGCAGAGCAAGACTGTTCTGGCCCAAATGGGAAACAAGAGGCTAATAGCCGATAATATTGCAGAAACTTCTGGTAATACCCAGAAGCAAATTACATATGCTGAATATCTTGCTTTTATAGAAGCACAGAAATGCCTCCATCGTACTCCAGTGCTCTCACAATTGATGATAATGAGGACATTGATTCATATGAAGAAAACACTCGACGAGAGTTAATAATTCTCCTTGAGAATGATGACCTCCAATGGAAAGATGAACCTTGGCAAATAATGTAAAGGTATTTTGATACAGCATCATACGCTACTCCGACTTATAAATATCGGATGAACTATGAAATGATCCTTTCATATACAGGGTCGGCTGAATTTCAACATTTCTATCCTGCTAATAGCAAAAAAAATGTATAATTTTTCAAAGATTATCATAAAAAAGGTATTTTCTCCAAATGAATGGGGAATAAGTCCATTAAAGGACAGGGATTATATCCACCCGAACAAAAAGTCCCGCTTAAATTCAACTATTGGGATTATGTTGACGCTTTAATAAAGCTCTTTTATATGAGAATCCTAATAGGAAACACTCATGGTTTATAAAAATTTGTGCCAATGTTTATAAACAGGGCATTCCAAATTGGTTTTATCAATGATGGATTCATTATGGTCCAACCATTAAATCTTTACCAGAACCATTCAAAAGTTTATAGTGAATGGGTTGATGTTTCTCCAAAAATTATAGATTTGGAAAAAACTTTTTCTGAAGAAATTTCTAATATGTATTTCTTCATTGAATTCTCTATTCCATGGATTATGAAATGGTCTGTTGAAGTGGGTTATACCCCCCAAAATATGCCTTGCTTAAACAGAATTTTTTATACAAAATTCTGGAAAAAATTATTACAAAAATCAAAAGATGGTACTATCCCAGGACAAGATTTGATAAATCAAATTAAAATTACCATTGCACATTATAAGGACTCTATTCACTCTAGAGAAAAGAAGGTTCTCAGTCCCTTTGAGCACATTGCTCGAAAAATCCAAATAAAAAAAGGAATAATTCCCCCAGAGCAGCTTTTAGCCACATATATGGAGGAATTTAAATCCAATTTGATGCAACATCTTAATATGGAAGCTATTTCGGATACATCAATGGCATCTGCTGGTCATACCACTGATAATGATAATGAAGAAGAAGAAGACTATAATAATCAAGTCTTAGCAGGAGAATCTCAAAGTCCAGCTAATACCGAGGACTTTGCACAATTTGCAGCCCAATTCCTTAGCCAAACGGAAGAATCTTTCAGCTCAGCAAAAGATAAGGGCAAGACACCTATGAAGTGAGTGGTGGACCCCGCCACTAGGCGGCTACTTTTATAATGTAGGAATCTGCTTTTATAAAGCAGTTTTAATAATTAAAGTTGTAATAATTACGTTTTCTACTTTCGGCTACTTTTAGCCGCTTTTGCTTTTTCTTTACTTTTACTTTTTATCTGGCCATCATGTTGTCGGCCAATTACTTTTTCATTTTGTTGTTTTGTATTTCTGATCCGTTATGTAAGGATCACTCTTCTCAGTTGAGAGGCAAGTCTTGGATCCCCCAAGCACGAGCTCTCTCTCACTCTCTCCCTTGTAAGAATCTTCTTATAATAAAAAGCTTGTTCATATAAATTCCCTCTCTGCTGAGCACAACCTCCATTCTTAAGGTATAATTTTTATTTTCTTTTTATTTCTTTATTTATATTTCAGTTCATGTTTAATCTTATAGGCTAAATAATCCGTTGAATTACGTCACACTAGACTACTGAGATCATGGTAATAATGCTTTAATGCATCATGATCAAAGCCAAAACATGATGTTCAAGGTTAGGTAGAGACTGACCCAGGCGGACTGTTCATAACCAGGCGGTGGTCCTGTTGTTAGCCCGCTTAGCCGAGGATGGCGTTTTAGGGCGTTTGTTGGACTTGTTCTGGTAGGAACAACCCCAACGCCAGGGTCGGTAACCTAGTAAAACTTTTGTTACCTAGATGGCATCATGCGGCGGCGCAATCCTGTTGTTAATGTTTTGTTCACGAAATTTGATATGTATTTTGAAGGAATATTAAGGTATTTGTTAGAAATGAACTTTCATTCTAAAATTGTTATAACTTTAACATTGCATTCAATATAAGTTTGTTGTCTTCTCTTCCACCAGGGTAGTCGGATTAATTGCTTACACGATTGGGGACACCTTTGGTTTTTACTAATAAAAATTATTTAAAAATACAAATCAAAACTCTAATAACTACTGCTAGCACAAGAATACTCAATGTTAAAATTATTTTGATAGATTTCCTAATTTAATACTTTTACTACTAATTTAGATGAGTTGAACAATCATTGTTCATTTACAAATTTGTACTTATAGTTTTATTTACTTAAAGCTTTGTTGTTTTAATAATGAAATTATTCTACAAAATTGTGTACTACTTGACTCGGCATACACGTGCAACGCACGTGCCGAGAAACTAGTGAACCTGATAAGCTTGAAAACATTTGAAAAGAAATTATATAACAAGAATTTTCTGTAAAACCTTTTCTTGTATAAAACTGCGAAATATTTTCATTTCAAAACATGAGTTTAATAAGACCCAAACAAAAATGAGCCCATGACATTACTATATACCTAACATGAACGACACTAGTCTATGAAGCCTCTACTACATGATCTGAACTGGAAAGAAATGTCGTGACAAGGCCTACCATACCCAAAACTCCTATATACATACACACGACATGATAAGGCCTTGAATGGTAGTGGGGCTCACCTACTGTAGCTGATAGCCTGAATGTAATGCTTACTGAGGAAATCTGTTGCCCTGAATTTCTATACCTTCATCGTGAAATGCAGCGCCCCCAACAAATAAAGGGACATAAGTACTGTAGAATAATACTCGTATGTAAGACATAAATAACACAATAAAAGAATACCTAACAGGGAATAAGCTCAAGGAAGAAACCAATTAACCTGATAGCACACCGGCACTAATATCTGAGGAATCTATAAGACAGATATCTTGACTTAACTATAAATCATAGCTTGATAAAATCATCATGAAAAACAATAGGTAAACTGTGATATCAAATAGTCTTTTAGAAACATAATTTACTATAATCTCAATGAACATAAAAAATCTGGGTAAACATTAATACTTAAAATCTTTGAATGTACACATAACTTTTTTGTGGGAGATCCTAGTCATTGACCTAATTACTACATAATAACTCACCATGTGTAAAGCATGCCGTCAGATCATCTGATTGACTGGACGATTTCACCACGATTGGTGCATGGATAGACGGTGGTCTGTATATAACAATATCTTTATCAATCCCAACCAAGGGAGAATATCTCATCCCAATCACGGGAGACTATCTAGTCACCCGACCTCTGTGGCGACCATAGCCCTACACCGGCAATGTGTAGCTTCAGGAACGAGACTTACTTGCCCAAACCTTCTTAGTTTCCAAGAGTGCTCCCAAAATATTTATTATAAAACTTTGCACGTATGACCCTTTCTGTAAAACTTAGCACCTATGGCACTTTTTGTAAAACTTGAAATTATTATATACGGCTTGGCCTCTTCTCGTAAAATTACAATAGTCGACTCATTATCCCTTTTCATAAAATGATAATAATCGGCTCATTAGCCCTTTATATACCTTTAATATATTTGTCAGAATCATAACATAGGTAAATAACCTTTAAAGCATCATGTAAATAATTTGACTAAAACATAGGCTTTACAAATGTAAAAAGTAAGTGAAATCGTAGAAAAATTTCTGAAACTATTAGACCTTTAATGTAACAGGCTCATATGATTTAGAGAGTACATACAACACTTATGGATATTTCTCATCTATGAACTTGAAGACATGAAGTAATTTTCAAAAAATAAGACATGATCTAGGAGAACGTATAGTGTACTTATTCAAGCCTAAAGAAAGAACTACATCATCCCTTAAATACATCAAAATGGAAGTCTTTATAACATTCTTAATATAGGAAGTTTACTAGTTCTAACACAAAAAGATAATGTAGAAACATTTTGGGGTACTGCGTACACAACTCTATGGATATCTAGCATTTCATATTAGGAGACACAAATCAATTCATATTGGAAGCACATCGAGTTGGAAAACATAACACCGAAAGAACCAAATAGCAATTCCAAAAATTGAAATATTTAGCCTTACATACCTCAAATCCAAGCTCAAAGGTTCGATGCCGAACTTTCAATGTTCAACTATCGTGAATAATTTACGCTGTTGGATGAGAAATTGGAAGTTGAAACTAATTTTTAGGGATTTGAATCTTATAAAGGAGCTTATATTTATAGAAGAAAAGAAGCTGCTGCGAGGCTTTTCAAGAATCTTATGTAAGGCTTTTCAAAAGCTGATGGCAAGCTTCCTGCTTGAGCTACTTATAAGTTACCTGCTTGAGCTACTCGTAAGTTACTTGTTTGATTGCAAGCTGCTGCAAGGCTTTTCAGAAGCTGATTGCAAGCTGCCTGCTTGAGCTACTTGTAAGCTACCTACTTAAGATTACTTCTAGATGAAGAATGGCGTGACACAAGCATATATCATGCTACAGATAATTTTTTTCGAGTTACACATGTCATCACAATAATGAGCAAAGTTTTCAAACTCTTCTTTTTATGTCAACTAACATTATAAAATTCTTATTTTCAAAACTTGTCTTCTATATTACCGTGGTTCGAAGAATAGCGTGGACATTGTACCCCACAAGATGAAGGAACAACACGATAAGAGTTGAACGACATGGATTAACCTCATAAACTCATGCTTTTCTTTGGATGCAGGTTTTTTGATGTTGTCAGAAGGACGACAATTTGTCATGACCCAACCAGAGGGCCATGATGGGCACCTGGTGTAACGACCCGCTAGGTCGTTATGGGGGGTCACTTAGTAAACTAGACCTCCATTGGGAATTTCGAGGTCGGGGTGAGTCTGTAGCGTGTTTTTATGTATATGTGCAAGTTTGGATTGCGTTTGTAGGGCCTCGGATTGGTGTTGAGATTTTTTGGGTGAAAAACTGGTGGAAAAACCCAAGCTACTGGTCAAAATAGATCGCTGCAGCGGTTGTGGAACCACTGTAGCTAGTCTGTCATAGCAGCGTGAGGCTCGCCGCCGTGGAGAGTCGTGGAATAAATGAGGTCTGCCATAGAGGGATATTTTCCACTATAGCGAGACCACTGCAACGAGACATCAACCACTGCAGCGGTCGATGGGAGGCAGAATCAACGTTTATTATTCTTATTTCTGAACCCATTCCCCACTTAACTCCAAAACAGTTCCCAAGAACTCTTGTGGCGATTTTCTAAGGCTAGGGCTAAAATACTCTTGAAAGGTTAGTCTCAACCCTCTACTTTGTTCATTCCATCATTAAATTAAGTTTCATGATTAGTTAAAGGTCCTCTAATATTGAATGAAAGGACTAAAGCCCTAGAACTTAAGAAACCCTTGATAATGAATGGGTTAGTGATTTTATAGTTTTTTATTCATCTAAAGTTATAGATTATCATTTCCTAGGGTGGGAATTCAAGTTCTAATGGATGAAAATGATGTATTGAGACTTAGGGTTTCATAAAGATGGTAACTTTAGCATAAAAACTGCTTGTAAAAGGGTTGAATTAATTAGAAACCCATGAATGGGAATAGTATGATGGTTTGGTTGATTTTATGATGAATTCACACTTAGTGATAGTTCACCCATTTGAAAAGGGTAGAAGTAGTTGGGTTTGAGAACATGATCCATTACTCACTTAGCGTTATGATTGCTAGACTTTGAACGTTCTGAAGCTTTGCGAAAGGGAAAACTATTGCAGAGTGATTGCATTGTTCCAGTTCAGCTTTGAGGTAGGTTACGGCCTACTTGAGTTATACTTTGATTAGTCGATTGTATATGTTATGAAATTGATAGGAGAAGCATGAATAGAGCTTCGGACATAAAGTATGGTTGGAAATTCCTGATTTTGATATTGATTGATTGATTATGTGATGAACTATTATGATATGATAAAGAAGGAGTTAATGAATACTTTTCTTGTTGACTTGGAGTAATCCCGCATTTAGGCGTATTGATGAATTTATTCTTGAGTCTTGATACATGGTGACTTATGTTCCATTGATATTGATTTATTGATCGTTCACAATTCCTTATTGATTGTTGGAATGGAAATACATTGAAATGAGAAAGAACATATAAATATGAAAAGGCACATTTGATAGGGGGTGAGGATGTGGCCTAGTTATGTGCTCGTGATCCGAGGTCAGTTCCGGAGCGAGTGGTACGTGGACACCATGGGTCCCCTATAGGTCATGGCTATTTGGTCAAACAATACTATTTATCATGTATGTATGGATATGTGACGGAGTTGAGATAATTCGTGAGTTACGGTTGTGTTGGTAATGACATGGGTTGAGTTACTTTTGTTGATTGTTGTTGTGTGGGCTTATCTTATTTCGGTGTGAAATGATTCTCATTGATAATTTCTTGTGGTTATGTGTTGTTGTGTCTATCTCTCTATTTTATTGATTTTTTTATTGTATGCATGATACTAGTCTTAGCCGGCCTATGATATCTACCGGTACATAGTGTTTGTACTGATACTACCTTGCTGCATTCTTTTGAGTACAGATTGTGATCCAAAGACATCTACTAGACCTCATATTTTGCGTGAGGTGAGTTTCTGACAGATTTGAGGGTGAGCTCCTATACATGTCAGGCTGCCTGAAGATCTCCTCTTATTGATGTCTATTTTCATTTCAGACATTAGTTTGTTATTTCAGACAGTTGTTATTTCCTTAGACAGTTTATGATTTAGAGTCCTTAGACGATGACTTTCGGATTTTGGGGTTGTAATAGTTAGACTTCTGCATTCATTGTTTATTTATGGCATGACTAGACATTTTGGGTAGTTATTATTTTGTTATATCCTTGATTTGTCTAAAAGTGGTTAAGTAATTGGTAATCGATTGGATGGTTGGTTAAGTAGATGGTTCGCCCACTAGGGGATTTGTGTGGGTGCCACTCACTGCTGCTTGGGTCGTGACACCCGGATACCGAGCACCACAAGACATAGATGTATTACATAACCGTACCTTAGTATGGGCCATGGTACTGACTAATAGATATCATAAGCTGTAAGGGACACAAGCTCAAAAGATATATATACACGTAATCAAACTGAACCCAAATGTACAAGCCGACAAGGCTACCAAAGGTAATGATACAACAAAGGAGAACCAAGATACCCATAGAACATCTAACTGTGCATGTCTGTCTATGAGCCTCTACTGGAGTGCATCGAATAATAAGGACGGGATAGGACCCCGCCATGCCCATATATACACAAAAGAATCATACTAAGCTGAACTGTAACTCCGGAACAAGTGGAGTGCTCCTGTACAAAAGCTGAGAAGACAGCCTAAGGGTCTGAACCGTCTCCTGTCTGCCTGCAGGCATGAACGCAACATCCAAAAACAAGAAGACGTCAGTACGGACCAAGTACTGAGTATGTAAGGCATGAGAGTAACATAAGAGGGACATAATAAAACATAGGGTAAATGTGTGCAACCAGTACGTCTGAACTGCCTCTGAGGGTCAATGATATGCATAAGTACTGTGCATGAATGCATGAGGTCATACATATATACGTATGCGTATATAACACCTGTCATGCCTCTGTGGGCATCCCATCGTATCGTATCAGCCTCTGTGGGCATCATCATCATCATCATCATCGTATCATCATATGACCAGCTGATCAGGTGGTAGTGCTAATATAACGCCGTCACCTTCCCCATACCCCATACATATATAGATAATACATAGTATTCGCCTATATAACGCCTAAGGGGTCACAGGTCTGAATATGCATATATAAATGAAATGCAATGTAAAACATGATAAAAGTACAAGTAACTTTAAAGATCATACTAAATCTGAAGGAAGATGACTTAACCTTAGAATG
This sequence comes from Lycium ferocissimum, assembly GCF_029784015.1. Taxonomy (NCBI): domain Eukaryota; kingdom Viridiplantae; phylum Streptophyta; class Magnoliopsida; order Solanales; family Solanaceae; genus Lycium; species Lycium ferocissimum. The sequence continues at coordinate 4,981,812 of NC_081352.1, forward strand.
AATCATCATTCAAGATTATGGGAATCATCTTGCAAATCTACATTCAAGATGATTCATTCTAAGGTTAAGTCATTGAAACTCTCATAAGGTCAAACTAAATTAGTTGATGAGCTAACGAAAATCGGGCAGCATTTCCCCTATATTACCTACTTCCATCAAACTTTAAAATAACTCCCAAACACCAATAACAACGTTGCCAATACCATAGTCAAAAGATTACATTCAAATTAGGCTCAAATCAATCTAAAGCTTCCTTTCAAATTCAGCCTATAACCAACAACTATAACACAACACTTTATGACCTTTCTACCATGATTCTCTTCACCTTTAAGACTTGATAAGCCTCCAAATCAACTCAACATAAGAAATAAGATGAAGAACATACCATATAGCTTGACGAACTTCACCCACACCACTTGCTTCAAGACCAAATTCACCACAACATCAAATAGAAGCAAGAACAATCATCTTCCATGAATTAGCTTCGGGTTTTAAAGCTTGATCTTCTCTTAAAATAGCTTAGGATGTTTATGGATGATTAGAAATGGTTAAGAAAGCTTGGAGAGGCACCAGGGATCTTTTTTTGGTGAAAAATGAGCTCCAAATCGTGCCCCTTTAATTTATAACAAAAGGGAAAAATTCCACCGCTCAATTTCACGGTCACTTTCACGGACCGTGAATTATTTCACTGGCCGTGAAAGTGGACGTGAAATCACTGCAGTGGATTCCACCCACTGCCACCATTTCACGATGGCCAACCACCACTTTCATGGCCCATGAAATTATTCACTGTCCGTGGAAGTGGCCGTGAAAATGCCTTGGTCAAATTTTTCCGGCGAAATGTATTCTTCTCGATTCGTTTGACGTCCAACCTTCATACTCTTTTCCAAACTTGATTAAAAACTTATATAACTCTGAGATACACCCACAGTCCTCATACATTACTTCTTAGCTTATTTCTAATATGAACCTACGATAGCCGTCTTAAAACAAAACCTTAACGTTTGCAAAAAATGAGGTGTAACATTCTTCCCCCCTTAAGAGCATTCGTCCTCGAATGTTAAACTCCTAGGGGTCTTATAAAATTTTTGACCGAGTTTCTCCTATAACTGTACCACTACCAACCTGACCCAGCAACCCAAAATATACAACGCCACACAAGGCTATAACAAACAATAACAATAATGGCCTCACACGACCGGCAATCATAAAAAAATGAAACAATACGCACCTGAAGCAATGGTGTCTCTTTCTGGACCTCCTCTAGGAGTGAAAACAAGTGCAGATATCTGGATCTCATATCTTCCTTAGCTTCCAAAGTCATTTCCTCGATATTCTGATTCCTCCAAAGGACTTTCGCTGAGGCTACATCTTTAGTTCTCAATCTCCGAACCTGTCTATCTAATATAGCAATGGGAACCTCTTCATATGATAGTTGCTCTGTAATCTGAACATCATCAATGGGTACGACTTTGGAAGGATCTCCAACACACTTACGAATTATCGATACATGGAAGACCGGATGAACTGACTCTAAGTCTGAGGTAGATCCAATTCATAGGCCACCTGGCCTATTCTATGTAAAATCCTGTAAGGTCTAATGCACCTAGGACTAAGATTAGCCCTCTTACCAAATCTCATAACGCCTTTCATAGGGGATACCTTCAAGAATACCCAGTCATTAACACGAATTCTAAATCTCGTCGGCGATTATCTACATAAGACTTTTGACGACTCTAGGCAACCAATAATCGATCCTGAATAAACTTGACCTTCTCCTCTGTCGAATCAAATCTGGCCCTACTAACTTCGATTCCCCCACTTCAAACCATCTAATAGGTGACCTACATTTTCGTCCATATAAAGCCTCATAAGGGGCCATTTGGATACTGGAATGATAACTATTATTATACGCAAACTCGATAAGCGACAAATGATCGTCCCAGCTACCTCTGAAGTCTATCACACATGCCCGTAGCATATCCTCGAGGGTCTGAATAGTATGCTCAGCCTGTCCGTCTATCTGAGAGTGAAATGCAGTACTAAAACTCACTTGAGTCCCTAATCCTTTCGGAAAGGACCTCCAGAAGTTAGTTGTAAACTGCGCACCCTTGTCGGAAATGATAGATGCCGGAACAACATGGATTCGGACTATCTCCTTAATGTACAGCTTCGCATAATCCTCGGCTGAGTACTTAGTCCTGACAAGCAGAAAATGGGCTGATTTTGTAAGTCTATCAACAATTACCCATATCGAATCAAACTTACACTGAGAACGGGGCAAGCCTGTAATGAAATCAAGTTAATTGCTTCCCATTTCCACGTCGGGATCTCGATAACTTGTAGTAATCCACCGGGCTTTGGATGCTCAATTTTCACCTGTTGACAGTTAGGACACTGGGCTACAAACTCTGCTATATCTTTCTTCATTCCGTCCCACCAGTAAACTTCCCTGATATCTTGATACATCTTCATTTTTCCTGGATGAATAGAATAATGGGAGGAATGAGCCTCCCCCATAATCTAGCGACGTAACCCTGTAACATCCGGAACACATAGTCTGCCTCGATATCTGAGAACTCCATCTCCATAAATCTCAAATGGTGACTTCTTCTTCTGAGGGGTTGTGTTTTTATAATGAACTAACATGGGATCCTCGTACTAGCGCTTCTTCACCTCAGCTACTAAAGATGAGACTGCCGAATCCTGAATAGTAACCCTGCATCGCCTGAGTCTAATAATCGAACTCCTAAACTAGTTAACTGATGGAGCTCATGTGATAATTCCCGTTTATCTGGCCACAAATAAGATAGGTTACCCATGGATCTGCGGCTAAGGGCATCAGCCACTATATTCGCCTTCCCTGGATGGTACAAAATATCGACATCATAGTCTTTCAATAGTTCTAACCATCGCCTCTGACGCAAATTCAACTCCTTCTGCTTGAAGATGTATTGACGACTCTTATGATCTGTATATATGTCAACATGTACAACATATAAGTAATGCCTCCATATTTTTGGCTCATGAATTGCTGCAGCTAACTCTAATTCATGTGTTGGATAATTCTTCTCGTGCTTCCTCAACTGTCTCGAAGCATAAGAAATAACCTTACCATGCTGCATCAACACACAACCTAACCCAACGCCTGATGTATCAAAATAGATAACATAGACTTTCGATTCTTCTGGAAGCGTCAGAACCGAAGCCGAAGTCAATCTATTCTTCAACTCTTAAAAACTGCACTCGCAAGCATCAGTCCATTGGAACTTAACTGATTTTTGAGTCAGCTTTGTTAGTGGTTCAGAAATAGAAGAAAACCCCTCTACGAATCTCCTGTAATAGCCTGCCAAGCCCAGAAAACTACAAACCTGTGTGGGTGTTGTAGGTCTCGGCCAATTCTTTACAGCTTTAATCTTTTGTGTATCAACTCTGATACCGTCTTCTGATATAATATGCCCCAAGAAATCCATAGAGTTCAACCAGAATTCACATTTAGAGAACTTCGCATATAACTTCCAATCTTGAAGAACTCTGAGTAGTGCACGCAAATGATTCGCATGCTCAGCCTTTGACCTAGAGTAGAATAGAATATCGTTAATGAATACAATCACAAACTGGTCCAAGAAAGGTCTAAATACACGATTCATCAGATCCATAAATACTGCTGGGGCATTAGTCAAGCCGAATGACATCACTCGAAACTCAAAGTGGCCATATCTGGTCCTGAAACCTATCTTAGGAATATCCTTCTCTTTGACCCTAACTTGATGGTACCTTGATCTTAGATCTATCTTTGAAAAACATTTGGCACTTTGCAACTGATCAAATAAATCATCGATTCTCGAAAGCGGGTACTTATTTTTTGTTGTCACTTTATTCAATTACCTGTAATCAATGCACATCCGCGAGGAGCCGTCTTTCTTCCTCACAAATAACACCAGTGCTCCCCATGGTGATGTACTAGGCCTTATAAAGTCTTTCTCAAGCAAGTTCTTTAACTGCTCCTTCAGCTCCCTTAAATCAGCTGGTGCCATTCTATAAGGAGGAATAGATACTGGCTTAGTATCTGGTAAATTATCGATAGCAAAGTCAATTTCCCGCTCTGGTGGAAGACCTACAAGTTCGTCTGGGAATACGTCTAGACACTCATTAGCCATCGGAACAGACTGAAGAGTTGATAGCTTTGCTTTGGTATCCTGAACCCGGACTAGATGATAAATACACCCTTGGTAATTAACTTCCTTGCCTTGAGATAAGAAATAAAACTACCTCTCAGTGATGCTATATTACCCTTCCACTCTAGAACTGGCTCTTCCGGGAACTGGAATCAAACCATCTTCGTTCTACAATCAACATTAGCATAACAAGAGGCCAACCAATCTATACCCGTAATGACATCAAAGTCCACCATATCTAACTCAATCAAATTCGCTACCGTGTGTCGATCACAAACTATAACCACACAATCTTTATATACCCGTCTAGCTATTACTGGATCACCAACGGGTATAGACACCTCAAAAGGTTTAATCGACTCGGGTATCACCCTGAACTGATTAGAAATTAAAGGTGTAACATACGACAATGTAGAACCTAGATCTATGAATGCATACACATCATGGGAAGAGACTGATATTATACCTGTAACAACATCAATCGAAGATTCAAGATCCTGTCGACCAGCCAATGCATAAATGCGATTCTGAGGACTGCTCAAACTGGACACTCTACCTCTGCCTCTACCACGACCGGATGGTGTCTGAGAACCCCACCTAAGAGGGCGTACAGATGAGGAAGAACTAACGGCAATCCCTGTCGGCTGAATTATGCCTCCTCCTCCTCTCAAGGGACAATCTCATATAATATGGTCGGCCGACCACAGGCATAAAAACCATCTGAACCCCAACGACACTGCCCCGTATGTAACTTATCTTACTGGGTACATCGCAGTAAAGATGGCCTCATTTGGTTAGAACCATCCCTAAATTGAGAACTGGAAGCCCTGGAACTCTGGGCTAGCTCAAAATGAGTAGGTCTATCAAACCTGGGTCCTGGGAACTGTGAGGGCGCACTAGCTGCTGAATAGGCTGAGCGCCTATAGAACTGCTGCCTCTGGCCACCTCTGGACTCACTGATGAAACCCGAAGATCTAGCTCTCTTACTCTGGTTCCTATCCTATTCACGCTCAGCCCTTCGCTACTGCTTACGCTCAATGAGAGAAATATCCATACATGTCTGAACAAAAGCCATCATGCAATCATCAACCAAGTGTGGCCCCAATCCGATCACAAGCCGGTACACACGATCTCCCATATCAGATACCATAGCTGAAGCGTACCTAGCCGGCGAATTAAATCAAATACTATACTCCTGAACGCTCATGGTCCTCTGTCTAAGGTTCAGGAACTTATCAGCTCGGGCTCATCGAATCTCTAGCGGCAAATAATGCTAAAGAAAGGCATATGTGAACTCCTTCCACACGGGTGGGGGCACATTAACCCCACTAGAAGTCATCCAAGTATCACACCAGTGAACAACAACACCCCATAATCTATAGGAAGCCAACTCCACTAACTCTATGTCTGAAGCATGCATCACTCGCAACGTCCTTCACTGACACGACCCAAACCAATAAGTCGTGATGAGTGTCTGACCTCTAGTGACCAAACACCCCTATACTTATATCTGAACTATACTAAACATCAAGGGCCCATAAGTGACTTAAACTGATCTCATACTGCCTCATGAAGGGGTGACATCATGAACTCTGTACATTTACATACATACAAGCTAAAAGAACAAAGGCAAGCCAACTAGGCGGCTACATATACTGTACACAAAAGAGTAGGAGCCGACAAGGCTACATCATCTGACATATACATACACCTGTCTACAGACGTCTAGTGGAATAGAAAATTATAGAAAGGACGGGACAGGGCCCCATCATACCCATATGCATATACATCTCCAAAAGAATGAAATACCAAAATAGACTGCAGCTCCGGATCAAGTGAAGCGCACAAACTAATGCTGAGTAAAGGTCCTACTGAGCGGGACTACCTGTCTGCCTACCTGTGCCTGCGGGCATGAACACAGTCCCCCAGGCAATAGGGGAGTCAGTACGGACAATGTATTAAGTATGTAAGGAATAAGAGTAACATAAGTATAAGCATAAGAATTATGAACGGAGTCTGGAACTCAAAGCTAAACTGACTGTCTGCATAGATTTGTATGAACCAGTATCTATATAACTGCCAATGCCTCTGTGGGAGCATAATCTGCATGCTCTCAATGATAATCATGCTCATGTATATAAATATAGGTCATAGTGCTGAGGAACATTCAGCCCGATCCATATCCCATATAATAGTACCGAGGAACGTACGGCCCGATCCATATATCATCATCAAAGTGGTTGATCAAGTGGTAATGCGTATATAACGCCTATCCATTTTCCCATACCACATGTACATATAATATACGCGTATATAACACCTTCTGGTTATGGGTCAATATGCATATGTATATGAATGCAATGCATAACTGAAATATATACATAGAACTCTCGAAGTGACATAAGGTCATATTACCTCCGATGGACAACTTTTGAGCTAACATCATCAACATAAGTAATCTCAAGACCCATGAATAGAAGGAATAATCATACGGGCTATAGAGACATCAAAGACTGAAATACTCCTAGTGCTTCTAAGAGTAGAGTAATATGGAAGCTCATTTAATCGCTTGTTGGCTCATAACATCGGATCATGCCAAAATGAAGAAGGAATAGCCTTAACGTCTCCTTAATCATTTAACGTTCTCCTTCCACATTCACAAGATCTACATTTAAAAGGATCATACTAAGGTTAAGTCTTAAAGACACTCCTAAGTTCAAACTAGAATAATTCATAAGCTAGTGAAAATTAGGGAGCATTTCCCCTATTTTATCGACTTCCATTATATCATAAAACAGCTTCCAATCAACAATGACATTATCATCAATTTTGTAATTAAGAGACTTCATTACATGCCCAAAACTCCTTTTCATAACCAATACACAACAATAATTTCAATACAACTCTATATACACTCGTATACCACACTTCCTCATCATCATTACTACCATTCATAGCAAGATTATACCCAATGTACTCCAACAATTACAACTCAAGTCAATTTATTACCCATAACATCATCAACCCACCTTTGAACTTCCTCTTTTGCTTCTTTCCCTCAATTAAGTTATTCAACAACTAGACATTCTTAATAACATGGAAACAAGTATAAAAACTCACCTTAATCACACAAGAGCAAGTTTTGAATCAAATTATTCACTTGAGTGAAACCCCAACTTCAACACCAAAGAAAATCTTGAGTTCTACAAACCCTAGTGAGCCTTCCAACCCTTGGATCCCTTGATTCTTGCTATTTGATCTATGATCTCTCTTGGGTTTGTGTGGAATATACTTGAGAGGAGGTTCTAGAGCTTTTAGAAGTGGGAGAGATGTGGGAAATGAGAAAATAGAGCAAGGGTCGTCTATTTATACAAAAAAGAAAAAGCTGGCCCGACCAATTATACAGCCATTTATTTGGTCCGTATAACTTACACGGTCCGTATAAATGGACCGTATAATCCCACCATGGAATTACCCTTCTCTGGAATTGTTATAAGGACCATTATACGGGCTGTATAACTTATACGGTTCGTATAAGTGATCGTATAACCCAACATTTTTCGAAACTTTCTCGCGTCGATTCGTTCAACTCCCAATCCTTATGGAACCTTGTTGACACTTGCATAACACTTCATTAACCATCCAAGGAGCCCTATAGCTCCTCCTCAAGTCATTACAAAAAAATTATTAGCTCAATTATTACGAAACCTTCTCAACATAACTAGCGTTGTTCTACTCACAATGCAATAAAATCCGAAATCTCCGAGATGTAACATTCTCCCCCCCCCCCCCCCAGGAACATTCGTCCTCCAATGTTAGACTCTTGGGGATTCTACAAAAATTTTGCCAGAGTTTTTCCTGTAATCTGGCACTACCATCTTGTCACAACAACCCAAAATATATCGCCTCATAGGGCTATAACAACAACAACAACAACAACAACAACTATGGCCACACACGGCCAAGAAAGCATTACGTACCTGAGGACAATGGTGTCTCTGCCCTAGCCTCCTCTGGAGGTGGAAATAAAGGTGGGTACTTGAACTTTCTGTCTCCTTCCGCTTCCCATGTCATTTTCTCTCTGTTGTTATTTCTCCATAAGACTTTAACGGAAGCTACATCTTTGGTTCTAAGTCTCCGTACTTGCCTATCTAGAGTGGCAATAGGAACTTCTGCGTAGGCTAGTTGCTCGGTGACTTGAATATCATCTACAGGTGCAATTTTGGAAGGATCCCCAATGCACTTACGAAGCATCGACACATGAAAAATTGGATGCACAGACTCCAACGCAGAAGGTAGCTCTAACTCATATGCCACCTTACCCACTGTGCGAATAGTTCTGTATGGTCCGATGTATCGAGGGCTTAACTTACCTTTCTTGCCAAATGTTACATCTCAAAAATTCCGAATGTGTTGCCTTGTGGATAGGCTAATGTGAGCTTAAGGTGAATTGTGAAATCCTTATGAGGTTAATGGAAGTATTAGACAGCTTAAGGTTCATACTATAAGGTTTCGAGTCATACGATTATGTGAGGTTTAGTCTGTTGAAGGAAGTGAAATTAAGTCGTGTACGGAAGGTTTCCGCTACAATTGAGCTAATATTTATTTAGAAATATCTTGAGGGGCTGCTATAGGGCCTATTTTATGGTTAATGAAGCGTCATATAAGTGCCAAGAAGGTTCCACGAGGATTGGAAGTCAAACGAGTCGACGAGAATGAAAATTAGAATTTTGCCAGTTGTACGGCCATTTGTACGGACCGTATAAATTATACGACCCGTATAATGGTCCGTAGATTTAATCCAGAGAAGGGTGATCCCTGGTTGGATTATATGGACCGTATAAATTATATGGCTCATATAATTAACCGTATAATTCCGAGTCAGATTTTTTATTTTATAAAGATGGACGACCCTTGCTCATTTTTCATTTCCCACATTTCTCTAAACTCTTCAAAGCCCTAAAACCCCTCTCTAAGCATCTTACACTAAAACCCAAGAGATTACAAAGATCAAATAGCAGAATCAAAGTGTTCTGGCGTGTTAGAAGGCTTCCTGTGGTTGGTAGATTTCAAGAAAAACTTGAGCATTGTAGCTAGGGTTTTTGCACAAGTTGGTAGCTGCTCCAAAACTTGTTCCTATGAGATAAAAAGGTTAGTTTCCATGCTTATTTCAAGTTATTGAGAATGCTTGGTTGTAGCAAGACTTGGGTAGAAGAAGGAAGTAGAGAATGTAGTCTAAATGTAGTTTTATGATGGTTGTGAGTAGTAAGTTAACTTGAGTCATGATTCTTAGTATGATATGGATATAATCTTGTTATGAAAGGTAATAATGGTGATTAGGAAGAATTGTATGAAAATATGCAAAAGTTAGTATGAAGTTGCTATTATGAGTTGGATATGAGAATGAATATCAAAGGCTTAATGTAATCTGATTACTTGATTGTGATATTGTTGATGTTATTGTGGATGTTTGAGAGTTTTATTGTAGTATAGTGGAAGTCGACGGAATAGATGAAATGCTGCCCAATTTTCATTAAATCACGAATTATTCTCGTCTAGGTTTAAGAGTGTCATTAAAGCTTAACTATGGTTTGAATCCTTCTAATGTAGATTGTTCAAGCTTCGACAGCGAATGTTAAATAGCTAAGAAGACAAAGAGGTATGTAAGGCTAACCCTTCTTTCATTAAGGCATGGTTCTTTTGCTATATATACCCCCTTTCATGAGTTCCATAATGTCCTCCAAATGATTCTATCTCTGTGTTATATCCCGTATTTTTTAACAACGGGATAACTTGAGTTAATATGACAAGTTAGGATACAAGGCTATTCCGAGACAAGAAGTCGGGATTTTCTTTAATCATGACTTTGTTATAAATAAGTGGTATAAAGTGACTTTCTTGGTACGGAAATTGTTAAGTGAATATTCGGGGGCCAAAAGAATTAAGACAACTTGCAAATCATCTAACTAAAGGGCCAAAGTGGCAGGCCAAGGACTTGTGGGGCCATGGCCACATGAATTAATTCTATATGGATCATTAAAAGATGACTAAGTCATCTTTCTCCTCATTTTACTTTCTAGAAAAATCAAAAAAGATAAGGGGAAGCAAAAAGGAGAGTTCCCCATTGGAGAACAAAAACAAAGGGCCAAAAATTTTTCAAAAAAAATTTGGGTTTTTGCAAAAAAACCAACGAAAGG
>NC_081352.1:4992286-4998338 GCF_029784015.1 Lycium ferocissimum
TCTAAAGGGGGGTTGGTAGGCCCCCCCTTGCGGAGGGGCCAAAATGGGAAGTATATGAGCTATGATGCTTTGTTCGGGTTGTTAGAGACTTGCGTACGCAGTCGAGGGTATAGAGTGACAAAGCGAGGCGGTTCCAATCTCCGTTAATATGTTATTATGTTTTATGTTACGGGTCCCACACGACGATAGATTTTACTTATAGAAAAAAATTTTGAGTTCACTATGTATTCTATTTTTAATTGATACAGAAATTTGTCTATGTGATAAGAGTCAGAGGGTTCGCTCGGCTCCAGATATGGGGTCGGGTGCCCATCACACCCTGATCAAGATTGGGGTGTGACAGTATGGCTTCATGGGGTCCCTACAGCCATTATCTCTGATAGAGGGGCACAGTTCACATCTAATTTCTGGAGATCTTTTCAGGATGGATTGGGGACTCAGGTGAGTCTTTGTTACACCTTGGAAAATTTTCCGTTGATGTACAGTGAATGGGCTAATGAAGGACACGAAGTATACGGTGTTGTAATAATTAAGGAATGACATTTGATGACCCTAAGTGAGATTTTAAAGGCATTCGATGTTAGACGAGAAAGTTTGCTAAGAGAAGGCAAGGCATACGATAAGTATCGGAACAGATTTACGAGTAACGAGCTAATGATGGCTTAATGATGATTTAGAGAAGAGTTATAACGTCCCTTAGATTGTTAATGAGGTGATAAACAAGTGTTAAGAAGGTTCCATAAGGATTGGAGATCAAACGAAGTGACGAGAACAAGATCAGTGGACTGATGGGTTATACGACCCATTATACGGACCGTACAATGTTATAATGGACCGTATAATGGACCGCGGAGACCATCGCGGTTGAAGGTCCCTCACTGGTGGGATTATACGGTCACTTATACGGATCGTATAAATTTATACGGACCGTATAATGGTCACAAAGAAGAGGCGTTGAAGGGTCTATTTCACGGTCACTTATACGGACCGTATAAGTTTATATGGACCGTATAAGTTTATACGGACCGTATAAGTTTATACGGACCGTATAAGTGTCCGTATAATATCCCGACAGATCAGAATTTTGAGTTAATAAAAGAGGACCAAGTTCATTATTTCATTTCCATTTTTCACTCCTTCTCTCTAGAACTCTCTAGAACATTTCTCCCATAATATTTCAAGAGATATTAGTGATCAATCACATCAAACTAAGTGAATCAAGAGTAAGGAACCCATTAAAGTCCATCGAAAACAAGAAATCCAAGTGAAGGAAAAACTAGGGTCTTGCTCAAGTGAAGTGTTTGCACCCAAGGTTCATTCACACACCATCTAAGGTAAGTTTTATGACATTTCCATGTAGTTTAAGGCATTTGAAAGTTGAAACACTTGGATTATATAAGGAAATAGGAAATGGGTCATGAATGTGGGAATAGTGTCACTTTTGATTAAATGTTTGGATTGAGTTATGATTCTTGATACATTATGATTATAATCATGTTATAAATGATATTGAGAACATGGAATAGACATTGTATATGAATGAACGAAAATGTGTGATATATTACCGTGAATATGGATGAATTGAAGTGAATTGATAAGGATAATGTAGTTGAATAAAGGCTATGGTGATGATGTTGTGAAAGTTATTATTGATATTTGGGAGTTGATATATGATGTGGAGGAAGTCGTATAAATAAAGAGATGTTGTCCGATTTTCTAGAAGCTTTAGTCGTATCTTTGAAGTCATCGATTTCCTAATGTTAGTATGTACTCTAATGAAGGTAGAAACGTGAGCATTGAAGAAGAACGTGCAAGTGATAGAATAATTGAACGGAGAGGCATGTAAGGCTAACCCTTCTTTCATAAGGCATGGTTCTTTGGCCAAATATCTATCCTTCTATGAGCCTACGATATTCTCCAATGATCCTATCTCTAAAAACTACTAAGGTTATGATTCTCGATATGATACAATTGTACCAAATTCCTTATATGACGAGTAATCCTTTAAGGATAGATGTAAGGAACGACGATAGAAATAATGCTAAAGATGCTCATATGTATATGCGCCTATGTATGGCTATTATGAAACCCCGAAACTTATATGGTAGGCAGAATATACGAATATGTATATATATATGATGATGCGCGCACACCACTGCAGTTGGGTACGGATAACACCGAGCCTTGAAGTAGGGTCGAGGGTATGATGACCGAGCCTTAGGGCCGATGTGAAACACCCGAACCTCGTGGTCGGGTATGCTATATAAATGTTATGTATATGACATCAATATGAGTACGAAGATGCTAAGTATGTAAATGCTATGTAAAGACTATGTATGCAATGTATATGATATGACTATGAGTATGAATGGAAATATGAATACGAATACGAAAAGGGATACGAAAGGTAAATGAGTTCGAATACGTATACAGATATGGATATGGATGTATGTACACGGATACGCAATAGAAATGGAATGTCCCTATGAAAGGCAAGTAAGTGCTATGACGATGATACTATTATCTCCCATCTTATGCTTATTTCATATGTCATCTATTATTCTTTCATATTGATGTTGATCATGATTTACATATTCAGTACATTCTTCGTACTGACGTCCTTTTGTTTGTGACGCCGCGTCATGCCCGCGGTGGCCGAGACGAACCCTTGATCCATAGCTATATTTCTCGGGGACTACATGGTGAGCTCCACCTCATTCGGAGCTACAAATTTTTGGTATAGATTCTTTTGTGTATATATTCATGGGCACGGGGGTCCCGTCCCGCCTATATGTTATGATATACTATTCTTAGAGGCTCGTAGACATGTGTATATAGTTAGATGTGTTTGTCCTTGTCGGCCTATATTTTGGGATAATATTTCTGTTAGCCTCGTCGGCTTATGTATATTTATAAGGGCATAGTTGTTAATGATGATATAGATGTGTTGTTGCCCAATGAGATTAATATGAATGATGAATGAAAGCATGATTTAGCTATATGACTCACCCAGATGTGAAGAGAAAGTATGTTAAGAGGTTCCCGAGTGGGTTAGCACCGGGTGCCCATCGCGGCCCTCCGGTTGGGTCGTGACAGTCTTAGTATCGTTTTTCATCCGCAGACCGATGGACAAGCTGAGCGTACTAGACAGACCTTTGAGGATATACTGAGAGCCTGTGTACTTGATTTTCAAGGTAGCTGGGATGACCATTTGCCTCTTATTGAATTTGCTTACAATACTTAGGGTTATATTCCAGTATTCAAATGACTCCTTATGAGGCTCGTGGTGGACGGAGATGTAGATCCTATAGGATGGTTTGATGTTGGAGAAAAACAGTTGGTTAGCCCCGGATTTGATACGACGGCAAGCTGACAAATTGAAAGTAATTCGGAATGGTACATGCGGCTTTCAGTCGACATAAATCCTATGCAGTTAATCGACGACGCAAGTTGGAATTTGAAGTAAGCGATTGGGTTTTCCTAAAAAATTTACCTATGAAGGGAGTGATGAGATTTGGTGTCACGACCCAACCGGAGGGCCATGACGGGCACTGGGTGCTAACCCACCCGGGCACCTCTTAACGTACTCTCATATTCACATCTAGGTGAGCCACATGGCTTACTCATAATTTACATACATCAATAGTCCTAATCTCATTGGGCAACAACGCATTTATATCATCATTAATAACAATGCCCATATCCATATACACAAGCCGACAAGGCTATCAAAATGATATACAAATATACGAGCCGACAAGGTCGATGACATCTAACCATACACAGCCGTCTACGAGCCTCTGAAGAGTAGGTCGCCGTATAGGCTGGACGACCCCCTCCATGCCCATACGTATGTACACAAAATAATAATACCCAAAAGTTGTAGCTCCGATGAAATGGAACGCCCTACATCAGCGATCGAATAAGAAATCTATGGATCAAGCCTGTCTCCCTGTCCACCTGCGGGCATGACGCACCGTCCACAAACAAAAGGACGTCAGTACGAATAATGTATTGAGTATGTAAAGCATAATCAACATCATAGTATGAGCATAAGAGAGAGCATAAGAATTAGCATAAGGAATAGCATAAGATGGGAGAATCAAGAGGTAATAGAGTCATTTGTACCTCTAGTGGCCTTCATCATATCTACTTACTTGTCTTTCATAGGTACCTTCCATTTCTAATGCTTACTCATGTACATACATACATATATATTTATTCGTATTCGTATTCATAGTCATACTCGTATCCATCATACCCGAGCCATGGCGTCGGTGTTTCACATACTCGCCATGACAAGGCTCGGTGATTATACATACTCGGCCCTACAAAAGGCTCGGTGTTATCCCGTACTCAACCTGCAGCTGTGTGCACGCGATAGGTATCATACCCGCCATACAAGCTCCTGTTACATAATAGTCATACATACTTAGACACGTATACATAAGAGCCCATAAGTATCATCAACATCATTACCATCATCGTTTTCATTACGCCTCTCCTTGGAGGATCAACTATCATATAAGGGATGCAATGGAATCATGAAAGTATCGAGGATCATGACCTTTAGTAACTTCAGAGTGTCACGACCCAACCCCGTAGGCCGTGACTAGCGCCCGACCTGGGCACTCGTACGTACCAAAGTCCCAAAAAAAATAGTAACTTAAATATTTAATAAAATTTGGGCAGTTTCTCATTTTTCCTTACTAGCCAAAATTAACGCACGCGCAAAATACAAAAAAGGCCACCCACGGGGCCAACGTAACCATATATACATACACAAGCCGGCATGGTCAGCGTGCGGCGGACCGCCCGAACATATCACATATATACATATACCGTACGTACGTAGCCATAACCCACATACATATCCACAGTGCCTCTAAACATAATAACGAAATCATATGACGGGGCCCCGTC
The DNA here is from genome assembly GCF_029784015.1 of Lycium ferocissimum. NCBI lineage: Eukaryota > Viridiplantae > Streptophyta > Magnoliopsida > Solanales > Solanaceae > Lycium > Lycium ferocissimum. The sequence goes on from NC_081352.1 coordinate 4,997,210, forward strand.
GACTCCCCCGAACAATAATGTACATATACATCGAAGAAAATATATACAAAATCTACCCATGAGCTCAAGAAGGAGAGCGATCCCAAAGCTGAATAGGTGTCCTAAGCGGGTGGATCACCAACCGAGCGTACGCCTGCCGCTGGCATGAACGGCCCGAAGAGACAAGGGGGGTCGGTGCGGGCACTAATATGTACCGAGTATGTAAGCAGAATACGGAGATTAATCATAAGTCGAAACAAAAGATGCGAAATTAAATAATAATAGCGTAAAATGTCAAAAATACTTATGTAAAAGAAAACATAAATCATGCATGGGCTCTTAGAACGATGGTCGCCCGCCGACAATGGCGCCATACCACATCATACTCCGGTAGGTTCAGATCTCCGACACCCGACTGATCATATCATATCATAAAGCGTACCCCCGTAACGCCAAATATACACGGCATCTTCGGCCGGGTGGGACACGGCGTGCCGGAACACATCATACTCGAATATATCATAGCGCGCGCACGAACAATATACCGGCCCCGGATCCGGGCGGACGAGGTGACAACAATGAGCACGAGCGGAGTCGTGAGCATACATATGCATAAAATCATAATCATAAATCATAAAGTAAAAGTAAGAAGTCCATATGCCAAAGTTTAAACGAAAATATTAACTTTTTTCCGAAAATCGTTACGGAAAGCATAAAGAAGCCGCGGGCCCCACGGACGGGTGCCGACCCCCATCCGAGCCCGACTATGGTATGGTTAGAGATAGGTCTTATGAACATACATATTATGTTTTGGGAGCGTTCCGAGCTCGTATGCAAAAGTTACGGACGTTTGAAGTTCGGGACCTCTTTGTGGTCAAAATTCCTTTTAAGTCTTTTAAGTTTCAATCATTTGAAAACACAAGAAATCTTAGTTTGCACACATTAAGGAATAAGCTCTTGGAATCGAATAAAGTACACGTCTAAGCTCGGATTTTAGGAGTAGAGCGACCTCGAGACGCGGGTCATAGCCTAATAGCACTAGGACATGCCAAGGAAAGAAATCGACGCCTTACATACCTTATCCGCTCCAACCTCAAGCTTCAAGTCTCGGGGACGCCCAAAATCTACATAGCGCCTATATTTAAAAAGT
>NC_081352.1:4998438-5009937 GCF_029784015.1 Lycium ferocissimum
CTTTGGTTTCTATTGTTTTCTCATGGATGAAGTGTTTGGAACACTCTAGAGGTTTCTTGAATGGTGGAGGTGAGAAATGAAATGAGATGAAATGAAAAAGGGTCCCTTATATAAAATTAAGTTCAGTCCCGACCAGTTTATACGGACCAACATACGGTCCGTATAATTTCTACTGACCGTATGTTGAACCGTATATTTGGTCCAGTGGAACATGACATTCTGGGCTGGATCTACGGCTGGACATACGGTCCGTAGATTTTATACGGCCGCATGCCCTCTGGCCGTATGTTTGCCCAGTTTTCCGAGAGTTGTTTCGTCGACTCGTTTGATCTCCGATCCTTATGGAACCTTCTTAACACTTGTTTATCACTTCAATATCATTCCAAGGGACATTATAACTCTTCCTTAGGGCATCATTCATACACCATTAGTTCAACACTCGTAATTCTTATTCGATACCCAACATATGACTCGCTCCTCTTAACAACTTTCTTTCCTTAACTCGTATGTCTTTGGAAATCTTAATTAGCATCATCAATTACTATCTCCTACTTATCCAAACCTCGTGAACGTCATGCCCCTCGTTAGTCTATTCACTGTACGATAAGGGGAAAATTTTCCGAGGTGTAACAGAATCAGTAGGCTTGCCCAAGGGAAAACAAATTAAAATTATAAGGCAATAGTTATATAAAAGATGCAACGATGCGATCATGAAACCGAATTTGTATGTGTGTGCACAAGTTGTAGTATCATAAAGAAAGATGAAGAATTGACGAAAGAAGAAAGGAAAAGATGTACTTTGTGAGGATTTCATGTTAAGGACAAGAGCTGACACAACACTAGAAGGACTATGAAGCATAGCTACGATGCAAACGAGTAGTTAAGGAGAATTATGGGACAAATGAGCTAAGATAATGAAAGGACGAGTCTTGGGAATGGATGGTGTTAAATATCAACTTTCTATGGTATAGTATAAACATAAATAGGAATTCAGAACCTAGAGCAAGGAGAGCTTCAAGGATATTAAAAAGATAGTCGTGGAGGAAGACTAGGGCTAAAGGAGCATGGTATAGTCGGACACTCCATAAGGGGCTTAATGAATTCCGATGTCCCCATTAATTCATTAACCTAGGGGACTACTAGTCATGAGAGGTAGAAGTGAAAAGACAATAAAGAAGGCGTTAGGATTGTATCCGATATGTATAAGCATTTTGATTTGACACAAGAACTCAACTAGCAAAAAGGAAAACAAGTTAAACCATGCGATGAAGAGAACTCCGGCATTATATAGAATAAAGGAGTTGAAGGATTTCTAAGGTCGGACAGATGACCATCAAAGACGGTTAACACTCAGAGGTTACAGTATATGAAAACATCCTTAAAAAAGGGGGGGGGGGGAGGGAGGGGGGAGAACAAATTCAGTTCTAAGATGAGCTATAATATTCCGAAGCTTAGGAAAAGGGAAATCTTAGCACTAGAAGAGATGAAAGTTTTAGCAAGAGGAATAAGTATAGGGAGTTCAATGATTTCTAAAGAAAAGGGAGATAGTGTGCCTATGAATAGCAAGACAATGAAAGTGCTACCTAAGATTAGAAAGTACCTCGCAAGTCGTGGAGTCACAAGTCGCCGGTCATATCAAATGTGAGAGTATATGTTATAGAACCATATAGACTATCGTCGTGATGCAATGGTCGGCAAAAATGGTGTAAGGACAACGATAGGAAGTCTAAGAAGAACATCGGCTAATTTAAGTCTCAAATGATTACCGGTACAAGAGAATCAAGGACTTAAGAAGAAAGCATACTCGTATCAAAAGGAAGTTATGATTAAGTAGGATTTTATCTTAGTTCCATGTTTATGAATTTATATTGCAATTATGCTAAAACTGAGGAGAGGAAATTGTAGAAAAAGTTCAGGTATGAATAGGATGATATTGTAAGCAATTAAAGAGTTCGACCAAGGAATTAAAAAGTAGATGATGTGGTAAGTACATAAGGTTGACGAGTACAAAAAGGGATGATCTAAAATAGCACCAAGAAGCAAGCAAGAAAGAGTGCCTTATCTGAACAAGGGAATTTGTCTACTAGTAGAGAAATAAGGAGCAAGGTAAAAGAGTACAATAATTAAGAGTGCTCATAGACCGGCAAAGAGCCGTAGCAATCATAAGTTAAGACCTTCTTAATGGCAAAAGCAGTGTCCCCGGACAAGAACTAGATATCAATTGACCACCGAGTACATACATAAGAACATGAGGATATGGAACTAATGAATGAGATCGATAGAGAATTGGAAGGATATGAAAAAAAAAAAAAAAGACTAATGAGCCCATAGTATAAGAGCATGGAGATCAGGAACTAAAGGAGGACAACCATTTCAAGAAACTAATAAAAGTGTCGTAAGCTCGCAAGGTACAACATTCGAGGATGAATGTTCCTAAGGGGGGAAGGATGTTACACCCTGTAAGAGTCCGTGCTACTTGACTTAAGACAAAATGAACGAGTTAAGAAAGTTCAAGGAAAGTTAATCGAGTTAGTAAGAATATCGTTATATATATATGGTTGCCTTAAGTATCCCGAGGTGACATGGCAACCTAAAGGATTTGAAATCATGTTATGAGTACGTATACGAGGTAATGTGAGTGCCCTTTTAAATTATTTGAGATTATTAGTAATGATATAGAAGATGGACAAAAGATATGAATATACTTTTGCAATTGGAGTTTCGTCGAAGCTTTGTAAGTTCTCTAGTTATGTTTAAGGTTATTGTGATTCTCCGGACCTTTCGAGACACGTGTATGGATTGTTATGGATGTATATGAGTATGTATATATATGTATAAGAGGTTACATGAGGGTTGGAAGAGGATTAGAAGTTAAACGAATCTAAATGAAATGAATTGGAACAACTTCGGTAAATCTCAAACCAGATTTTTAGCCCATATTGTTGGAGGCATATCTCCTAGTATATGAGCAGTTTTAAGGTGTTTCAAAAGCCTAAAATGAATTTCATCGAGTCTAGTTTCCAACGCAATAAACCACTCTTCAAAATGATATCGGGATAAGGAGATATGGACGATACAAGTTGGGCTGGCGGGGATGCAAGTTGGGCTGGCGGGGCAGCAAGTTGAGACCCGACCCAAGCATTTACATTTCGGCCCATGAGTATATTTCAGCCCATGAGTCCCATTAACGTTAATATATATGGAGAATTCATTTGAGGGCTGTTCATTTGCATCTAGGAGCTTCCAAGAATATTAGAGAGAGAGGGAGAGAGCTTCTAGGCTAAGAAAGCCATTTTGATCAAAATTCGAGCCCCGAATCCCGAAGCTCATGAAGAGAAAAGCGTTGTACGTTGCGTTGCCTTCAGTTTGAGCTAAAAATCAGCCAAGAAGAAGAGTGTTGACGTGGTTTTTGCATACTTAAGGTAAGATTAAGGTCCCTTTTTCATTGTTAATAAGTTTATTTAGAGTTTTAACGGATTAGAACGGAGAAAATAGCGTTATAAACTCGTTTGTTGCTTTGTTGAGATTTATGGATCGGGGGCTGTTTTAGTTGGATTAAATGGATGGAATCAGCTGAGTTATGATGTATAATAATGGTTGGTACTGTTGTTGATGATATTTTGGGGCTGTTTTGTATGATTTTCGTGGCTGTTTTGTGATGATATTTTGGGGCTGTTTGGTATGATTTTTGTGGCTATTTTGTGATGATATTTTGGGGCTGTTTGGTATGATTTTCGTGGCTGTGTGTGTTGTTGATATTGTTGTGATTATTTTGGGTTGTTGGTGAGTTGGGACGGAGTAAGAAAAGGGAAATGTTGCCGGATTTTCGTTAGATTGTTTGTTAGCTTACAATGAGTAGTAGAGAATGACTTTCATCTAATTGTGGCATAATTATTGCCTTGTTATAGATTACAAACTTGGACAATAGATTTTAGACGAATAGACGCGCTTCAAGGTATGTAAAGCTATCCCTTCCTTCTTTTTGGCATGAATTACATAAACGAGCGAACGATGAACATACATAATTCCAAAGAATTCTAGTTCTCAGTGGTACTTGACATGATAGTTGTCTTTGATTCTCCAGTGTTGGTTCATCTAATTATTCTATTGAGTCTCAGATGATGATTTAATTTGTATATGGTTGCTCATGATATTCTACTCGTGCATGCTGTTAATATATCATTCACCGAGTCCCGGGCCGGGTATGTATTCGTGCACAGTTTCATTACATTGTTCACCGAGTCCCTCACTAGAGGGCCGGGTACGATATATATATATGATTATTTCACCGAGACCTTCACTAGAGGACCGGGTACGGTATATATGTCTATGACTTCATTCACCGAGTCCCATAATGGGCCGGGTACGGTATATTATATAGATATGCATGACTCTCATCTCATAAGGCACAGGTGCATTGGTATCTTTGATTATCATACTTGTCTCCGTCATCTTTTATTCGGTCATGATCTTCTTTATTGTATTTCATGCTTTATATACTCGGTACATTTTTCGTACGACCCCGCTTTCTTCGGGGTCGCGTTTCATGTCCGCAGGTACGGACACTCCGCCTTGGTGATCCTCTAGCCTAGGACTTCGCTCACCTTTGGAGAGCTCCATTATTCCGAGCCTAAGTCATTTTGGTACGATCCTTTGATATAGACTTATGCATATCCAGGGTACGGCGGCCCCGTCCCGCCATATTTCACTATTATACTCTTAGAGGTCTGGAGACATGTGTGGGTTGTATATAGGTTTTGGTCGGTATATCGATATGGTTCATTTTGGATATTCCCGTATATATAGTGGCGGCCTTGTCGGCTTGCATATTCGTTATGTTTTGGTTAGCTGTGACTCCTCAGGAGACAGGTTCATTATGATATATGACGTTATGAGTCTCTAGCTTGCTTGTACAAATTTCCATATTGTCCTTAGTTTCAGTCTGACTATATCTAGCAGGTTCGTATACGAGTGTCCAGCTCGGGCACTAGTCATGGCTCATCGGGTTGGGTCGTGACAAATGTCTCTTGAAATCTTGTGGGAGAAATGTTCTAGAGAGTTCTAGAGAGAAGGAGTGAAAAATGGAAATGAAATAATGAACTTGGTCCTCTTTTAACAACTCAAAATTCTGATATGTCAGGATATTATACGGACACTTATACGGTCCGTATAAACTTATACGGTCCGTATAAACATACGGTCCGTATAAGTGACCGTGAAATAGACCTTTCAACGCCTCTTCTCTATGACCATTATACGGTCCGTATAGGTGACCGTATAATCCCACCAGTGAGGGACCTTCACTGTGATGGTCCAAATGTCCATTATACGGTGCTGTATAACATTATACGGTCCGTATAATGGGCCGTATAACCCATCGAATCCACTGATCTTGTTCTCGTCACTTTGTTTGATCTCCAATCCTTATGGAACCTTCTTAACACTTGTTTATCACCTCATTAACAATCTAAGGGATGATATAACTCTTCTCCAAATCATCATTAAGCCATCATTAGCTCGTTACTCGTAAATCTCTTCCGATACTTATCGTATGCCTTGCCTTCTCTTGGCAAACTTTCTCGTCTAACATCGAATGCCTTTAAAATCTCACTTAGGGTCATCAAATGTCATTCCTTACTTATTACAACACCGTATATTTCGTGTCCTTCGTTAGCCCATTCACTGTACATCAACGAAAAAATTTCCGAGGTGTAACAAAGACTCACCTGAGTCCCCAATCTATCCTGAAAAGATCTCCAGAAATTAGCTGTGAACTCGTGCCCCTCATCGTAGATAATGGCCGTAGGGACCCCATGAAGCCGTACAATCTCTCTCTAAGATAGAGCTTTCGCATAATCTTCAGCTAAATAAATAGTTCTGACAGGTAGGAAATGAGCTGACTTTGTAAGCCTATCAATTATGACCCATATTGAATCATACTTCCGCTGAGTACGGGGCAACCCAGTAATGAAATCCATATTAATTACCTCCCATTTTCATGTCGGGATCTCCATAGCCTGTAATAAACCTCCAAGCTTCTGATGCTCTATTTTAACTTGCTGACAATTTGGACACTGAGCGACAAACTTCGCTACATCTCTTTTCATACCATCCCACCAATAAATTTCTAAATTCTGAGCATGGGCCTGGATGCGTGAGATTTCCATATTGTCCTGAACGGACGCGGTCAAACACCTATCCATCAAGTGTGGCCCTAGGCCTTTACAAATCGGTGCACTCGGTCACCCATGTCCGCTACCATGGCCGAGGCATACCTAGCCAAAGAATTGAAGCGGAGACTATACTCTAGAACACTCATGCTTCCTTGCCTCAAATTCAAGAACTTGTCTGCTCTAGCTCGCCGAACTTCTAGTGGCAAATAATGTCAGAGAAAAGCATCTACAAATTCTTGCCATACCGGAGGAGGTGCATTGGCTCCCCGTGAAGCCATCCAAACCGTATACCAATGAACCACAACATCCCTCAATCTATAGGGTGCTAACTCCACCGATTCGGTGTCCGAAACATGTATCAACCGAAGCGTCCTCAACATACCATCAATGAAATTCTCGAGGGTCGTCATCCGCTTTGATCCAAAGAATTTCGAGGGTTCAAGCTAATGAAATCACGGGCCCTTGCACTAACCCCTATCACCCCTTCTCGAACTTTGCCGCCGAGTCCGGGTAGCAACCAATCGAGTCGACAGATGAATGGCCTCTTTTACATCTTGGCCTCGAAGCATCCGGTGAGGAGCCGAGGTGCCGGGAGCCGGGCGAGGATCCCTCACGCTCCTCTAATATAAGCACTGAACGGGAGGACTGAGATTGAGCCACGCTCTGGGACTCACCTTGCTCTACTACCGGTGGCGGTGCTCTTTCAGCCCGCTTTTCTGCCACCGTCTTGCCCTTCTTTGGCTGCCGTAGCCTTTTTCTTTGCTGCATTTCGAAATACACAACACACAGTTAAGGAACAAGAAGTTCTTATATCATAGCTCTATCGCACGATTCTTATGAAGAAAGAAGGTCATTCATTCCTAAAATGCCCGCAGCTTCTTTTCTATAAGTGTGGCGTGCAACACACCCATAACCAAGACTCTACTGGACACGACTCGTAGACACACCCTAGGACTGAACTGCTCTGATACCACTTTTGTCACGACCCAACCGGAGGGCCACGACGAGCACCAGGTGCTAACCCACCCGGGCACCTCTTAACATACTTTCTCTTCACATCTAGGTGAGCCATATAGCTAAATCATGCTTTCATTCGTCATTCATATTAATCCCATTGGGCAACAACACATCTATATCATCATTAACAACTATGCCCGTATAAATATACATAAGCCGACGAGGCTAACAGAAATATTATCCTAAAATATAGGCCGATAAGGCCAAACACATCTAACCATATACACATGTCTACGAGCCTCTAAGAAGAGTATATCATAACATATAGGCGGGGCAGGACCCCGCCGTGCCCATGAATATATACACAAAAGAATCTATACCAAAAGCTGTAGCTCCGGGAGGTGGAGCTCCGCTATGCAGTCCCTGAGAAATATAGCTATGGATCAAGTCTATCTCCCTGGCCACCTGCAGGCATGACGCAGCGTCCACAAACAAAAGGACGTCAGTACGAAGAATGTACTGAGTATGTAAAGCATGATCAATATCAATATGAAAGCATAATCGATGACATATGAAATAGCATAAGATGGGAGATAATAGTATCATCTTCATAGCACTTACTTGCCTTTCATAGGGACATTCCATTTCTATTGCGTATCCGTGTACATACATCCATATCCGTATCCGTATACGTAATCGTACTCATTTACCTTTCGTATCCCTTTTCATATTCATATTCATATTTCCATTCATACTCATAGTCATATCATATACATTGCATATACATAGTATTTACATAGCATTTACATATACTTAGCATCTTCGTACTCATATTGATGTCATATACATAACATTAATATAAAGATACCCGACCACGGAGGTTCGGTGTTTCACATACCTGGCCCTACCAAGGCTCAGTGTTATCCGTACCTAACTACAGTGGTGTGCGCGCATCATCATATATATATACATATTCGCTATATTCTACCCGGCCATATAAGCTTGGGGTTTCATAATAGCCATACATAGGTGCATATACATATGAGCATCTTTAGCATTATTTCTAGCATCGTTCCTTACATCTATCCTTAAAGGATTACTCGTCATATAAGAAATTTGGTACAATTGTATCATATCGAGAATCATAAGCTTAGTAGCTTTTAGAGATAGGATCATTGGAGAATATCGTAGGCTCATAGAAGGATAGATATTTGGCCAAAGAACCATGCCTTATGAAAGAAGGGTTAGCCTTACATACCTCTCCGTTCAATTATTCTATCACTTGCACGTTCTTCTTCAATGCTCACGTTTCTACCTTCATTAGGGTACATACTAACATTAGGAAATTGATGACTTAGCATACATGACTAAAGCTATAGAAAATCGGACAAAGATCTTCTTTATTTATACGACTTCCTCCACATCATATATCAACTGCCAAACATCAATAATAACTTTCACAACATCATCACCATAGCGTTTATTCAACTACATTATCCTTACTTCTCAATTCACTTCAATTCATCCATATTCATGGTAATATCACACATTTTCGTTCATTCATATACAATGTCTATTCCATGTTCTCAATATCATTTATAACATGATTATAATCATAATGTATCAAGAATCATAACTCAATCCACGGACTATCTCTCTTTTCTCCGGCTGCACATCGGTGAGACTACCCATGGATTTACGACTAAGAGCATCGGCTACTACATTAGCCTTTCCAGGATGGTACAGAATATTGACATCATAATCTTTCAACACTTCTAGCCACCGCCTCTGGCGTAAATTCAAGTCCTTCTGCTTAAAGATATACTGGAGGCTTTTGTGATCGGTATAGATATTAACATGGACACCGTATAAATAATGTCTCCACAATTTCAAAGCATTGATTACCATAGCTAACTCGAGATCATGGGTCGGATAATTCTTCTCGTGCTTCTTCAACTGCCTAGACGCATAAGCAACAACCTTACCGTGCTGCATCAATACACATCCTAAAACAATACCCGAAGCATCACAATATATCATATAGCTGTCTATTCCCTCTGGGAGAGTCAAGACGGGTGCTGAGGTCAACTTGTCCTTCAATACCTGAAAACTCTGCTCACATGCATCTGTCCACTGGAACTTGGCTGATTTCTGAGTCAACTTGGTCAATGGGGCTGAAAGAGAAGAAAACCCTTCTACGAACCTTCTATAATAACAAGCCAGACCCAAGAAACCACGTATCTCCATTGGCGACGTGGGCCTTGACCAATTCTTTACAGCTTCAATCTTTTGAGTATCCACTCTAATGCCTTCATCTGAAATAATGTGGCCAAGAAAAGGCACAGAGTTCAACCAGAACTCACACTTGGATAATTTGGCATACAACTCTCTGTCTCGAAAGAGTCTAAGCACTGCTCGTAAATGTTCTGCATGTTCCGCCTCTGACGGCGAATAAACCAGAATATCATTTATAAACACAATCACGAACAGATCTAGGAAGGGCCTGAATACGCTATTCATCAAGTCCATGAACACAGCTGGTGCATTAGTTAACCCGAACGACATAGCACGGAACTCATAGTGCCCATATCTAGTCCGGAATACCGTCTTCGGAATGTTTTCCTCTTTCACCCTAACCTGATGATACCTTGATATCAAGTTTATTTTCGAGAAATATTTGGTGCCTCTCAACTGATCAAATAGATTGTCAATCCTTGGAAGCGGATACTTATTCTTCACAGTCACCTTATTCAATTGCCTATAATCAATACACATTCGCAGGGATCTATCCTTCTTTCTTACAAATAATACCGGTGCTCCCCACGATGATGTATTGGGCCTAATAAAACACTTCTCAAATAAATCTCTCAACTGCTCCTTTAATTCTTTCAACTCCGCAGGTGCCATTCTATAAGGAGGAATAGATATTGACTGAGTATCTGGCAATAAATCAATAGTGAAATCAATCTCTCACTCTGGCAGAATGCCTGGAAGCTCATCTGGAAACACCTCTGGGAACTCATTAACTACAGGGACAGACTGAAGGGTCAGTGACTCTGCTTGTTCGTCCTGAACCCAAACCAAGTGATAAATGTCCCCCTTTCTAATCAACTTCCTTGCCTTAAGGTAGGAAATAAACCTACCCCTCGGCGAAGCAGCCTTGCCCTTCCACTCAAGGACTAGCTCACCCGAAAACTGGAATCGAACTACCTTCGTTCTGCAATTAACATTAGCGTAACAGGAAGCCAACCAATCCATACCCATGATCATATCAAAATCAATCATGTCTAACTCAATCAAATCTGCTAAGGTATGATAATCACAAACTATCACTACACAGCCTGGATATATCTGCCTAGCTATGACTGGATCACCAACTGGTGTCGACACCTCAAACGGTTTAATCGATTCAGGTTCTATCCCAAACTTGCTGGCAAAAAATGGAGTAATATATGATAAAGTGCAACCTGGTTCAATTAGTGCATATACATCATAGGAGGAGATTGATAATATACCTGTGACGACATCAGGAGACGACTCACGATCCTGCCTACCAGCCAATGCATAAACGCGGTGCTGAGGACCTGTCACGACCCAACCCCATAGGCCGTGACTAGTGCCCGAGCTGGGCACCCAAACACATTCATCAAATTCGAATCACAAACAGATAACTTAGGCGTATACAAATATCAGACGCTGTCTCAAATTATCTCAAACTGCCTCAAACACATCTCAAACACAAACATATGTATATCAGAAGCCGGTTATCAAATGGCGCAACGGCCCAAAACATATACAAATGCAAGCCGACAAGGCTGCCACGGCGAGTAGGATCGCCCGTAACATATAACATACAAACACACCCGCATGCACGTTAGGCCTAACCTATATACGTCTACGTACCTCAAATGTACTCAACAAATCATATGACGGACAGCCCTCGCCGTACCCCCCGAACAAACATATACATATGCACGAACGAATATATACCAAAATGTGGGGTCCCGAATGGGAGAACTCAAACAACAGAAAGGATGTCCTAGACGGGGCGGGACACCGAACCGTGCGTCTCTACTCGCGGCATGAAACGCAGCCTTTCGAAGACAGGGGGTCGTATGGAATATGTACCGAGTATGCAGCGTAAGATACAAGAAATCGGTGAATCGAGCATAATCTGTCACGACCCAACCCCGTAGGCCGTGACTAGTGCCCGATCTGGGCACCCAACCATATTTATCAACACTATCTCAAATCATAACGAACGCATTCAAACATATGTAACAAAAAGCCGATAAGGCTATATTTAAACTCGTATAATTTTAAAAATTTCTACAGTTTCCTTTGTTTTATGGACTATCCAAAATAACCG
>NC_081352.1:5010037-5015889 GCF_029784015.1 Lycium ferocissimum
AGATCATCAACAAGAAATCAAGTGAACCAAGTGAAGGAAAACCCATTAAAGGTCATACAAATCAAGAAAACTCAAGAAGATTAAATAGGGTTTTGGTGGAAAAGGTAAATTGTCATCCAAATCTTATTCCTCCATCATCTAAGGTAAGTTTCATGACCTTTTCATGTTATTTGAAGTAGTTATAAGTTGAAACACATGGATTGTGAAAGAGTATAGGAAATGGGTCACAAATATGAGGATAGTGTCATTATTGAATGGTAGTTGAGTTGAATCATGGAAATGGTTATGTTGTTGATATAAATACATTATAAATGATATTTAGAACATGAAAGAAGTATTGGATATGAAAGAATGTGATGATTGACTTTTGTCGTGATTATGGGAGATTTTAGTGAAATCATGAATTGTGGCCAACGTAATTAGATGATGCCATTGTTTACGATATCAGATTGTTGCTATGAACGTTGGGAGTTGATATGGAATATGGAGGAAAGTAGTATAAACAAAGGAAATGCTGCCCAAATTTCTATAGCTTTAGTAAGTATGTTTTCACGATGATATAGCTAATGTCGATACGAATTCTCTTGAAGGTATAAACAAGTGCATTAAAGGAGAACGAGCAAGTGAGAGAATAGTTAAACGACAAAGGTATGTGAGGCTAATCCTTTCCTTCTAAGGCATGAATCCTATGTATGCGTTTTCTCCTCCCATATGAGATTCCTATCTCCAAGTGAGTTAAAGGTCCTCGCTCATGAATAGCTATACGAGATATAATAGATATGAGATGAATACGATAATGATGGTAGCAAGCTTAAGTCTAAAAATGCTATAGTCTCATGATATGATGCTCTAAGAAGCTAATGATGCTATATATGCAATCTAGTGATGTTGATCATCGTACCCACTCACCTTATACTTGTTCCTTCAAGGTGAGGCAGAATACTTATGAATGCTCATAATGACATCGGGGGTCCACGACCTTACGTCACCCCGATGATGTATGACTATCTATGAGTCCCTATGCATGTATTGTAATAAGTATATGATGACAAGCATACTATGACAAGTTACGATAAGTATATTATGTTGAGTATACCATGATGAGCATGATATAATGAGCATATGATGATATCACACCGCGCCTAGTTGGCCGAGCAGTCACTGCCAAGGCGGGTAGCTATACACCATGGCCAAATGGCATGGGTAGACACCACTAGTGGGCGGCATGAGATGATACCCTGGACGCGGAAGGCCTGGACGCAGGCTAATGCTATTGTTAATATTACTGATTATCACACAGCACCTATATGATCGGGCAGCTTATACATTTATGTATATATGATATGATGATGAGTATGGAAGTAAGTCAGCATGTATGATTTCCTTTATGATCCAAATGCTGTGGATTACTTTTATTGATGCCTCCTTATTTCATTGATGTCTTATATTTGTTCATGCCTTACATACCAAGACAATATTCATCGACGTCCTTTCTTCGGACGCCGTGTTCATGCCCACGGTGCAGACGGAGAGGTGATCCGGCATCATAGGAGCTAGCGGTTGACGAGAGCACTCCATTCTGAGGGTGCCATTGATATTCTTTTGGTACATAATTGTATATATCCATGATTGGGAACGACGGGGTCCTGTCCCGTCCATATGTCTAATATTCCAGTAGAGGCTCGTAGATACGCAGTGTGGGCAGTATGGTCCCATAGTCTTCGTGCATATGTATGTATATGTATTATATATCATTTTGATAGCCAAAAGGGCTTATGTTTATAAAAAGTAAATATGTTTTAAATGTTAGTAGTTTTCCATGATTATGAGCATATAGTGTGAACAAGAGCAGATAAGTGACAGCATGAGCGGTGTTCGGTGGTTAGTCCCGAATACCCGTCATGGCCCGTAGTTCGGGTCGTGACAGATTCATTATCCTTCTCCTTGTTGTCGACGGCCACATAATTCCCTTTAACCATTTCATTGACACCTCCTTTACTCTGCAAATAGCCCGATGACTCTTCACAAGTAGGCTTGGCGCGACGTCGATTTGAAAAGCAAGCTTCATGCTTCTCCTTCCTTTAGTCCTCATAGTTTCTTTTACTTGTACAATGCCTATTTCCATTAGTCATCTTTTACTCCTGGGTTAGGAAACTTTGGAGTGTTTTGTTACGAGTGCGAATCACTTTTAACACCGAAAATCTCTTTTTTGCCCTAAGTTCTCCTTCCATCAGGTCTATACCATATCGTCCCTGCCACAATTCCATGCCCTCGCATCCACCGTTAGTCCTTCTACCCGTTTAACTCATTTACTCGTAATTCTTCCTAACTCTCGTTCGTGTTCGCCCGTACATTAGGTTTTCCTGGTGTCCTACAACTTCTTGCTCTTAGCATGAAATTATTATAGTTTACACTCTCTCCATGCTTCATTCATCGAGCCTTTATCCGTCTTTCTGACGCTACAACCGAATTGTCTTCCATATATGTTCCTTAAATTTCATTCTACTCCCTCTATGACCGAATCTCTCGGCCCTTACCGGAACTCTTGTCCCATGCCATTAATTTTCTAATCGTTTGTGTCGTCCCATCATCCTCGTTCTTATCTTGACGATTGATCGATTTGTTAGATAAATCGTTAAAGCATCCTGTGTACCCCCTGGTTAAAGATTTCCAAGTTACATTTTTTACTCCTAAATGCTCTCCTTCTTTCCACATATTATAACATTGACCCTAAAGTTCATAGAATATCCTTTTTGAGTTGCGGATCCGTTTTATTTCCAAATCATCTTTTGTGAGGGCTTCCTCCTTCCTGTGGGTGATTATGTCAGCTTGGTCGTGCCTTTAGTCCCTCGATTGCTTCTCAAGAACTAGGAATCCCCTAACATTGTTACCGAACCTGTTTATTCTTCCTCACTTCCCCTTCCTCTTCGTTGTTACTTCCCTTCGATCCTACTTACCAGTATTGTTCTCCTAATTTTGTACGTATATTTCCTGTCCGTCCTATCATACCCTATTTCTTTCACACCCCTACTCCCAAATTTTATCCAAATAGTCCCTTGCTTTGCCCGTCATTTCTCTTGGAAGCTTCACTCACCCTTATTTCTCACTTCTCTCCTCTTTTCTCAAGACATTCTAATCTCTTCTCTTCCTATATATACTCACTTTCTTCCTTATAGAATGGCACCTGCGGAGTTGAAAGAATTAAAGGAGCGGAATGAGGGATTTACTTGAGAAGTGTTTTATTAGGCTTGGCATCATCGTGGGGAGCACCGGTATTATTTGTAAGAAAGAAGGATGGCTCCCTGCGATGTGTATTGATTATAGGCAATTGAATAAGGTGACTGTGAAGAATAAGTATCCGCTTCCAAGGATTGACAATCTATTTGATTAGCTGAGAGGCACCAAATATTCCTCGAAAATAAACTTGATATCAAGGTATCATCAGGTTAGGGTAAAAGAGGAAGACATTCCAAAGACGGTATTCCGGACTAGATATGGGCACTATGAGTCCCGTGATATGTCGTTCGGGTTAACTAATACACCAGTTGTGTTCATGGACTTGATGAATAGCGTATTCAGGCCCTTCCTAGATCTGTTCGTGATTGTGTTTATAGATGATATTCGGTTTATTCGCCGTCGAGGCGGAACATGCAGAATAATTACGAGCGTGCTTAGACTCCTTCGAGACAAGAGAGTCAGATGCCAAATTATCCAAGTGTGAGTTACTGAACTCTCGTGCCTTTCTTGGCCACATTATTTCGGTATGAAGGCATTAGAAAGGATACTCAAAAGATTGAAGCCGTAAAGAATTGGCCAAGGCCCACGTCGCCAATGGAGATACGTAGTTTCTTGGGTCTGGCTTGTTATTATAGAAGGTTCGTAGAAGGGTTTTCTTCTCTTTCAGCCCCATTGACCAAGTTAACTCAGAAATCAGCCAAGTTCCAGTGGACAGATGCATGTGAGCAGAGTTTTCAGGTATTGAAGGACAAGTTGACCTCAGCACCCGTCTTGACTCTCCCAGAGGGAATAGACAGCTATATGATATATGTGATGCTTCGGGTATTATTTTAGATGTGTATTGATGCAGACGGTAAGGTTGTTGCTTATGCGTCTAGGCATGAAGCACGAGAAGAATTATCCGACCCATGATCTCGAGTTAGCTACGGTAATCAATGCTTTGAAATTGTGGAGACATTATTTATACGGTGTCCATGTTGATATCTATACCGATCACAAGAGCCTCCAGTATATCTTTAAGCAGAAGGACTTGAATTTACATTTATAGGCGGTGTCTAGAAGTGTTGAAAGATTATGATGTCAATATTCTCGTACCATCCTCGTGGAAAGGCTAATGTAAGAAATTTTCGATGCCCAGTCGTAAATCCATGGGTAGTCTCACCGATGTGCAGCCGGAGAAAAGAGAGATAGTCCGTGAAATTCGCCGATTAGCTAGCCTTGGAGTTCGACTGATAGACTCAAGTGATACAGGAGTTACAACTCAGGATACAGCGATGTCATCCTTGGTAGCCAAGATAAAGGAATTTTTCGCACGAAGATCCTGTTCTAGTCCATTATCGGGATACAGTTCCTCAAAAAGAAAAGACACCTTTCATGATTACAAGAGATGGAGTGCTCAGGTATCTAGGTAGTATATACGTTCCTAACGTTGCAGGCCTTCGTCAGCAAGTTATGGGGGAAGCCCATTATTTTCGCTATTCTATCCATCCGGGCATAACAAAGTCAGTATATGATCCCAAAGAAATTTATTGGGGCGGGACGGTATGTGAAAGGGACGTAGCGGAGTTTGTCGCTCAAAGTTGTCCACATTGTCGCTAGTTAAAATAGAGCACGAAGCCCGGGAGGTTTATTACAGCTATGGAGATCCCGACATGAAAATGGGAGGTAATTAATATGGATTTCATTGGGTCGCCCCGTACTCTGCCGGAAGTATGATTCAATATGGTCATAATTGATAAGGCTTACAAAGCCGCCTCATTTCCTACCGTCAACTATTTATTTAGTCGAAGATTATGTAAAAGCTCTTATCTTAGAGAGATTGTATAAGAGAGCTCGCATTTCGTACGTTCGGATGCCGTGAGACAATGGCGAGAAGTTAAGGACAAGACTATGTCCTAAAATAATTTTAGTAAAGGCGAGTTGTTAGGAATATTAATTATAGACAACCGTAGTGGAAAATATTGAGAAAGGCTAAGGGCAAGAAGAGAAATTGAAAATGGGCCGTGGAAATAATGCGGAAGGTTAGGGACAAAATGGTAATATCGAGAAAAGTCGAGGGGTAAAATAGTAATTTTACAAGGTTCAAGAAAAAATCCTCGAGGGCCAAATCTTATATAAGAAGACACTTGGCTCTTTATTAAATTTCAAGAAAAAGGAAGAAAGCTCTAGAAAAAAATGAAAAGGGCAAGGTGTAAATAAAGAGGGACTAAAGTGTACCAAAGAAGACACTCTGTCATCTGACCAAGTGAAGAAATTCAAAAAGGAAAGAAAATTCAAGAAAAAGGAGGAAAAATCTAGAAAGGGAAGAAAGGGAATAAGTGACCAAAATTGAAGGACTAGGGTGTGAAATTATGAAAAGATGACTTATTCATCTTTTATATAAGAGTTGAGAGGGGAGAAAGAAAGAAAGAAAAGAAAACAAAGAGGAAAAGGACTAGCCCATTCGGCCACCATGGAAAAGAAGGAAAAAAAAATTGGAAGCCATGGATATTAATTTCCCAAAAAATTTTTCTCTTCAAGTATTCTAAAATTAGGTCCCCTTTTAAAGAGAGATTGTTGGGGCAAGAAGGGGCATATTCTTAAGTTCAAATTCTAGTAAGTGGGGGAAAGAGGAA
>NC_081352.1:5015989-5039376 GCF_029784015.1 Lycium ferocissimum
AAATTTTGTTTATAAACAAGTATTGGTTGGGATTAACAATTGGTAATTGTGACCAAATTGTAGATTTTGGGCGAACTTGGAGCTTGAGTTTGGAGACGTGTGCAAAGCGGAAAAGGTATGTGAAGCCTACCTCCTTCATTTGGCATGTCTTAGTTAGTATAGGTCGAAATCCGACCCTCGGAAAGGTCCTACCCTCGGAAACGACACCTAAATTTATTCACTATTCATTCAGTAGAATTGAACCCAAAACTTGTGCTTTAAGGTAAAATGATGTTCAAACGTCCGAAACCTTTGGAAATGAAATTGAAATGTCTTGAAACCTTCGTGGATGACCCAATGGGACATAATGACCGTGTTTTCATGTTTGTCACTCGAGTCTCGATATACGTGCATACCGGATTCCCATCACTTGTTTTATTGAAACTTTATAATCCTGTTTTTAAGTTTTCTTGTAGTGTTGCTATTCATCGCTAGTCTCGTCTTATAATGTTTGTTCTTTCAAGGCGAGACGAAGCGACCGTGGTTATTCCATAAGGTAATCGGGGGCTACCGACCTTACGTCACCCCGATAGACACATGACTTTCTTTTGGGTTCTTATGCATGCGTTTATATGATATGTATATGACATGTATATGATATGTATATGAAAATGGGAATTTTGGGAATGGATACATGTTGCGCTATAGACGCATCGCCACCCGGTCGACCGGCGTAATTCCATCCCGACGCGGGATGCCCGACGCGGGACACGTGGAAGCCGACGTATTTCGGCGACATGACTTGTTATTTTCACATGTATATGATACGAAATGTTTTGAACAAAAGTATGTATAAGCAAGCATGACATCGCACCGAAAGGCACTTACAGGTACAGATTATCCGTTTATCTCGTTATATGATCTTTGGTCCCACATGTTGTTATTGCTCATATGTTACATGCTTCACTGTATTATTTTTCATGGCTTACATACTCGGTACACTGCTCGTACTGACCCCTTTTCTTGGGGGCCGCGTCTCATGCCACGCAGTAGACAAAAAGGCCGACGGCTCGACTCCTAGGAGCTTTTTTTCAGCTGCACATCGAGAGACGCTCCAGTTGTTCCGGAGCTACTGTTTTGGGTACTACTCTTTGTATATATTTGAACTCAGCAAAGTCAGTCACTTGTAATTACATGTATTTTGTTTAGAGGCTCGTAGACAGATATGTACAGGTAGATGTTTCACAGCCTAGTTGTCTTTGTCACCGTGTGATATGTCAGTACAGTTGAATACTACTACTCGTTTACATGTATGCTATTATCGATGTTGTTAAGAAAAAAAAATGCCAGTGTTTATACGGCCCACTTAGTAATAAGGACAAGACATATGACAGGGGGTGCCCGGTACAAGTATCGGGTACTCGTCGCGGCCCCTAGTTGGGTCGTGACACGCGTGCATAACCCTCAAGGTCCTCTGCATACTATCAATGCAGTCTTGGTGGTCCATATTTTGCTTTATCACTGAAAATTCTGGAGGGTCTAATCCTAGGAAAGTCTTAGCCCTCGAACTACCTGCCCTATCTGCCTGATCAACACCAACCTCCTGCCGCTGAGCCTGGGTGGCTACCAATCTAGTTAATAACTGTACAACATCCCGCACATCCTGGCCCGGTGCATCTGGCTGAGGAACTGGGGCAGGTGCTAGAGGCGGGGGGTATGTGAAGTCTGAGATGGGCTCTCACTCTGAATCTCATCCCGAGTCCTAGTAGTGCGCTGGGTACGGCTAGTGGCCTCACCAGACACTCCCTTGCCCTTCTGGACAGCTGTAGCTTTCTTGCGAGGCATCGCTGAAATCAGAACAAATCTTTAAAAAGCGAAGTCTTAACACCTGGCTCTATCACATGATCTAAGAGAGAAGGAATGAAAATTTTCCTAAATGTCCTGAAGCCTCATGTTTAAAAGTGTGGTGCACAACACACCCATAACTAAGACTCTACTAGACACGGTCCGTAGACAACCCTAGGACAAGAATCGCTTCGATACCACTTCGTCACGACCCAAACCAACGAGTCGTGACGTGTCCGACCTCTAGTGGCCAAACACCCCTATACTCATATTTGAACCATATCATCAAGGGCCCATAAGTGACTTAAACCGATCTCATACTAGCCTCAAAGGGGTGACATCATGAACTCTCGTACATTTACATACATACAAGGAAAGAACAAAAGTGCAAGCCAACTAGGCCGCTACATATACAAAAGCGAATAGGAGTCGACAAGGCTACATCATCTCGACATACACATTCACACATCTCTACGTACCTCTAGTGGAATAGAAAACTGTAGAAAGGACAGGACAGGGCCCCGTCATACCCATATGCATATACATCTCCAAAAGAATATCATACCAAAATAGACTGCAGCTCCGGATCAAATGGAGCGCACCAACTAATGCTGAGTAAAGGTCCTACTGAGCGGGACCACATATCTACCTACCTGTACTTGTGGGCATGATCGCAGTCCCCCAGGCAATAGGGGAGTCAGTACGAACAATGTACTGAGTATGTAAGGCATAAGAGTAACATAAGTATAAGCATAAGAATCATGAACGAAATCTGGAACTCAAAGCTAAACTGACTGTCTGCATAGATTTGTATGAACCAGTATATGTATAACTGCCAATGCCTCTGTGGGCGCATAATCTGCATGTTCTCAATGATAATCATGCTCATGTATACAAATATTGGTCATAGTGCTGAGGAACGTTCAGCCCGATCCATATCCCATATAATAGTATCGAGGAACGTATGGCCCGATCCATATATCATCATCAAAGTGGCTGATCAAGTGGTAATGCGTATATAACGCCTATCCATTTTTCTATACCCCATGTAAATATAATATACGCGTATATAACGCCTTCTGGTCATGGGTTAATATGCATATGTATATGAATGCAATGCATAACTGAAATATATACATAGAACTCTCGGAGTAACATAAGGTCATATTACCTCCGATGGATAACTTTTGAGCTAACATCATCAACATAAGTAATCTCAAGACCCATGAATAGAAGGAATAATCATACGGGGTATAGGGACATCAAAGACTGACATACTCCTAGTGCTTCTAAGAGTAGAGTAATATGGAAGCTCATTTAATCGCTTGTTGGCTCATAACATAGGATCATGCCAAAATGAAGAAGGAATAGCCTTAACATACCTTAACGTCTCCTTAATCATTTAACATTCTTCTTCCACATTCACAAGATCTACATTTAAAAGGATCATACTAAGGTTAAGTCTTAAAGACACTCCTAAGTTCAAACTAGAATAATTCAAGAGCTAGCGAAAATTTTGGAGCATTTCCCCTATTTTATCGACTTCCATTATATCATCAAATAGCTCCCAATCAACAATGACATTATCATCAATTTCGTAATTAAGAGACTTCATTACATGCCCAAAACTCCTCTTCATAACCTACACACAATAACAATTTCAATACAACTCTGTATACACTCGTATACCAAACTTCCTCATCATCATTACTACCATTCATAGCAAGATTATACCCAATGTACTCTAACAATTACAACTCAAGTCAATTTATTACCCATAACATCATCAACCCACCTTTGAACTTCCTCTTTTGCTTTCTTTCCCTCAATCAAGTTATTCAACAACTAGACATTATTAATAACTTGGAAACAAGTATAAAAACTCACCTTAATCACACAAGAGCAAGCTTTGAATCAAATCAATCACTTGAGTGAAACCCCAACATCAATACCAAAGAAAATCTTGAGTTCTACAAACCCTAGTGAGCCTTCCAACACTTTGATCCTTTGATTCTTGCTATTTGATCTATGATTTCTCTTGGGTTTGTATGGAATATGCTTTAGAGGAGGTTCTAGAGCTTTTAGGAGCTGGGGAGATGTGGGAAATGAGAAAATAGGACAAAGGTTGTCTATTTATACAAAAAAGAAAAAGCTGGCCTGACCAATTAGATGACCATTTATACTGTCCGTATAACTTACACAGTCCGTATAAAGGGACCGTATTATCCCACCATGGAATTACCCTTCTTTGGAATGGTTATATGGACCATTATACGGACCGTATAATTTATACGGTCCTTATAAGTGGTCGTACAACCCAATATTTTTTGAAACTTTCTCGCGTCGATTCGTTCAACTCCCAATCCTTATGGAACCTTATTGACACTTGCATAACACTTTATTAACTATCTAAGGAGCCCTATAGCTCCTCCTCAAGTCATTACAAGAAAATTATTAGCTCAATTGTTACGAAACCTTCTCAACATAACTTGCGTTGGTCTACTCACAATGCAACAAAATCTGAATTCTCCGAGATGTAACGTCAACATCTCATCTATAAAGTTTTGCGGGTCCTCATTTGGTTTCGACCTAAAGAATTTCGGAGGGTCTAAATTAATAAAATCTCAAGCTCTGGCAGTAACAGCCCTATCACCATGACTCGTACCCTGACGCTGGGCCTGAGCAGCTATCAACTGAGTCAACAATTAAATGGCCTCTCGCATCTCTTGGCTTGAAGCTTTAGGTGGAGGAGCTGGAGGTGATAGAGCTGGAGTTGGGGCTCCTCTACACTCCTCTGAAGTGGGTGGAAGAGAGGTCCGGGATGGAACCTCATTCTGGGACTAGCCCTCCTCAACATCTATAGGTAGTGCCCGACCAGTTCTCCTGCCGACCACTGACTTGCCCTTCTGGGCTTCAGAAGCTTTCCTCGTCACAGGTATTACTGAAATCATAACATATGGTTAGGAAAAAGGAAATCCTCACAACATGGCTCTATCGCACGATCTAGGATGAGAAAGAAAGGAGATTTTCCTAAATGTCCTGCAGCCTCTTTTTTATAAGTGTGGTGCACTACACATCATAAACAAGACTCTGCTAGACACGGCTTGTAGACAACCCTCGAACGCAACTCCTCTGATACCAAATTTGTCACGACCCAAACTGGAGGGTCATGACGGGCATCCGGGCCCTACCGACCTAGCACCGCAAACATACTTTCCTACTATGATCAGAAAGGAAATAGAAATCTGCTAAGTCGTATAGGAGATATGCTGATAAGGAATGAGCCTATAAAAATATGCTATACAACCAAACGGAACAAAACTGTACAGTAGTATATAGACCATGTCTAACCATACCATGACTGTCTACAAGCCTCTACTGGATCATATGTCATAAAAAGGTCAGGACAAGGCCCCAACATACCCGTATATGCATAAAAGAATAACATACCAACACTCGACAACAACTCTGGAACAAAAGGAGTGCTCCAATGTCAGCTGAACTGCAACCTACTGAGGCGGATCACCAATCTATCTATCTGCACCTGCGGGCATGAAACGCAGCGCACCAAGAAAAGGACGTCAGTACAGACAATGTACTGAGTATGTAAGGCATGAGAATAGTAAGAAAGAGACATAAGAGAACGTAGGAGGACATAAAACGTAATAAATGCAATCTATATATCTGACCTACCTCTGTAGACCAATGATGTACATAAATGCTATGCATGTATGCATGAGGTCATACATATATATATGCGTATATAATGCCAGTCAAGCCACCGTGGGCATCCCATTGTATTGTATCGGCCGGCATCATCATCATGATCATCATCGTATTATCATATGACCAGCAGATCAGGTGGTAATTCGTATACGCCTTCACCTTCCCCATACTCCATACATATACATATAATACATAATATACGTGCATATAGAGCCTGAGGCATCACAGGTCTGTATATGCATAGGTATATATAAATGAAATGCAATGCAAGACATGATAAGAGTACAAGTAACTCTAGAGACCATACTGAATCTAAAGAAAGATTTTCTGAAAATAACACTATGGAATAAGAATCAGATGGATCATACCTAACTCTAAGAGTAGAATCATTATGGATTTAACGCTACGTGTACGTCTTGTTCATAAGGATCATGCCAAAAAGAAAGAAAAAAAAGGACAACCTTAACATACCTCGTCGTCTCCTTAACTACTCAACGCCTATCTTTCGAACTTGCGAATCTACATTTAAGATGATTCATACTAGGGTTACGTCGTTGAAACTCTCATAAGGTCAAACTAAATTAATTAGTAAGCTAACAAGAATCGGACAGTATTTCCCCTATATCATCTACTTCCACCAAATTCCTAAACAACTCCCAAACAACAATAAAACATCAACAATATCATAATCTAAAGATTATATTCAAATTATACTCAATTCATCCCCAAAACTTCTTTTCATAATCAACTTATAATAACAACTTCAACATAACACCTTATGACCTTTTCTCTAATTTCTTTTCCTCAAATCTTAGCATAATTACCATATAAACTCATAAGCATGAACCTAAGATGAAATGTTACTTTAAAATTTAAGAACACTCCAATTCAAAGGTTACTCCACCTTAAAAATACTCACCCAAGCTTCTTCAAGAAGAGGAGACAAATTTAAACCTCACTTTGAAACCCTAAATAATTTAATCTTCACCTTGATCTTTGAGTTAGGCTTGGAGATGCATTTGAATATATTTGGAGAAGTCTCTAGAGCTCTCTTGAACTTGGGGTTATGTTTAAAATAATTTAAATGAAGAGGGGTCATCATATATAAAATCTGGAAAATTCCATCGACCTTGCATTATACTGGCCGTATACCTGGCAGTATAACATTATACGGCTAACTTTCCGGCAGTATAACATCACACGGTCCGTATAGTTGGCCGTATAATGTCACCTCAAATTTCTGCTTCTCTATAAATTTTTAAAATCCTTAAATACGATCCATATCTCAAAATACGGACCATCTCTCACTTATACTGCCCATATCCTATATTTTCCAGAAATAACTTTTGACGAACCTTTCTGATCGATTCACTTATTCTCTAATCCTTCCGTAACTTACCAAACATGAACTTAAACACTTATAAGAATAAGTGAAGCCTACCTAACCACACATACTTTCAAGGACAAATCCCGGTGTCCAAACTAAGATAACTTTCATATGACGATTCTAAATGTATAAAACCACAAGGTATAACATATAGGACCTTTAGGAATTGGTTAGCCTTCTTTCAGATCCAAATCGTGCTCTAGAGCTGAGTCATAGGAGTTTGGTTTTAAACTTACATGTTGGTATTTGTATACAGAGATGCCTGTGACCATAAATACTACAGTTAGCCGAAGGGCTAATAAAAATTATGTGTGCACCAGATGTGCAAGTATCATGCCAGAGCTTCAAGTGTGAGTATTTATCTCAATGGTCCAGAAAGAAGGTAATGATAGCATACAAAGGTAAAGTATGAGTTTTAGAGGGTAAAGGAAGTAAAGTAAAGGGGGTACGAGGTCCTAAACAGATAAGACTATAAAGTAATTGGAAATCAGATAGGGTAACACAAGCGTTATTGTCCTATTTCAGCAGTGATAGAATTATAATGAATAGCATCCAACCTCGCTTATGATTTATAGGCGTCAATAGACGCAATGTTATAAAGACATGAGATATCGAGATAGAGAATAAGGGCTAGAGTGATCTTTAGTACTGAGCAAATTGATAGAACTGGATAACATCATCGATAAGTATTATGAGCATGTTTATAGTGTACCACTTTAGGCGTTATATATGTGGTGTGCCCGCACATTGTATAGTATACGAATTCCTGAAGTGATTAGAAGATTCAGCGGCTAGGTATTCGAATCCTTATAAACAGAGTGAGTATTCACCTCAGTATGACCCGTGCCCTAGTGAAAGAGAAAATATAAGCAACCAGAGAAAAAAACCCGATTGAAGAAAGAGAAGCTAGAAATGAAAGAACGTCTTTCTAGAATTTACCAACATAAGAAAAGCGTTGAAAATGGTAGTAAGAGATTGGTAGAAGGATAAGTGAAGTGTTATGAAGAGATACGAGAAATGATTAAGATCGTAAGTCAAACTATGGTAGTATAGTCAGGTTTGTAATAAGTAAGCGTAAAGGGCAAGAGAAGGTGAGTGTAGAGGGAATAAAGAGGAACAAGTTATAGGACTATGTCTCCATTATAAGAAGTGATTAAGCTAAATGCGAGTTAGCAACTCGAAGGGTCTTTGTAAAAGATGGTATAGCGATACTTGCAAAGAAAGAGAGTTGATCGTAAAAGAATAAACTATAGAAGAAAGACCCTTGAGGGTTAACAAGAGAGAGATCGCCCTCAGACAAGCATCATAGGTAAAAGTTAAGTTAATCAAGATTGAGTATGTCAGTTGTGAATACATGGCACTCTAGGTATGGAAGTGATTTAGTTGTCCTTAATAAGAGAGGATTATACTAAAGTGAGTTATGAGTTATCAGAAGTACGATGAATTATAAAAAATGTTGAGGTAACAATCTGACTCTACTAGAGGGAAACCCTTGAGCATGAGGTGATGGCCCTTTTCCCAGAGAGGAGATAATACGATAAAGTATATCGTCCGAAGCAGAACCACGTGTTTTGTTTAGTGACAGAGTGAAAAGGAGGATTACGACAAAGAGGTTTAAAACGAATAAGATTGTATTAATCCAGACTCTACAGCTGTGATTCGACCCCAAAATATTATGTAAATATAAGTGCTAGGAAGGGGAACAGTAGCAACCCCCTGGATAGAGATGCCAATTGACGATAAGTGGGACAGAACATTTGAGATTCGGGGACTTAATATGAGGTATAAATAAAGATAAGGGGACATAAGGCCCCAAGAGGAATTACTAGGAACTCAGATATAAAAGATGAATAGATTTGGGCGAGCAGTAACGGATTGACGTAAAGTTTAGTTATGACTAGTCAAGAGATTACAGGCGAGCCATTAGATGATACAGAATTATGCATTATAGAACGGTCCTGTTACACCCCGTACTTCGTACGTCGGAATATTCTAAGTTGGTTGCGACGAGGTATGGACAAGACTTTTAATTTTCGGTTTTGTTGATTTTGTCTCAATGCATAAGTCGCATATTCATTTTTGCGGGTATGAAGTGTTAAGGGTAAGATGGGAATAAGGAAAAAAATTAGAGAATGAAAGTTGGAAGAATTTTGGGACCAAAAAAGGAATTAAGAAAACTTGGAAATCATTGAAGTTGAGGGGCCAAAGTGGCCGGCCAAGATAATTGTGGGCCAAGGCCACATGTTCTCATTTTACTTGGAAATTTAAAAGATGACCAAGTCATCTTTTCCTTCATTTATCCATAGAGAGTTCAAGAAACATTGAGAGAAAGGGAGAGAGCACCATTCGCTCTCTCTTGGCCGAGCAACACCAAGAAAAAAAAGGGGTGAAGAGAAAAAAAAAAACAATAGTTTCCTCAAACAATTCTACTCTTGGGAAGGTGCTAAACAACATGAGATAGTTGTTGAATTGAGCAAAGCTCTTATTCTTGTGAAACTCCCCCATGGCCGTATGAACAAGTAGAAGGGAGAAGGTAAGTTCCAAGTCTCTTTTATGTGTTATGCATGATTTGTTGACGTTGTAGTACGTAGAAATGAATGAAAGATATGAAGATATAGATGTTGAAGTTGAACCGTGGATGATGACTTTTGGCCGTGCATGTGTATGGTATGTTAGGAGTGGTGAATTAATTCTAATTAGCATGTTTTGTTTGTTGTGGAGTGAAGAAAAGGATGAAAATCATGCCTATGTGTTTGGATGGTGTTGGCCGAATAGGTCCCTTTGTGTAATTGGGAATGAACAAATTGTCGTTAGCGTTTTCGTTATCGTCGGATTGTGTGATGAAAAATGCAAGTTTGACGACTTAAAACAATGTTATGTTAGTTATGGGATGGTTTGGAAGTTTATGTACATTTTATGTGATTTTTGTATTTATGAGAATTGCTTTGTTAAGGCGTGGATTATTAGTGAAATTTATGAATTTGGAAGGAAAGGATATATTTGGTGTTGTTCTCGGGTTTGGAAGTAATTTCGGGTAAGTTGGAATAATATTTGGTTGGTTGGAAATATTGTATGAATTGCTTGAAGTGTTCATGTATATTATTTGAATGGGTTTGGATCAGTAATTAAACGGATGAGCGTTAATGATAGTTTGATTATATGTGGTTCGTTTGATATATGAAGTTGAATGGAACATAATCGGAATGTGTTGGAATATTTGAAGAAGAGTTATTAGCATTATAATGTACTCTGAATGAATTGATAATGTTGTTGGAATGGTAATTGGTGTTGTTGTGTTGAAGAATTGGCCGAGTTCAATTCTCGGGGTTGGTGAATATATAGGGAAAATGCTGCCGAGTCAGAGTGCATTTGTATGGTGTTCAAAGTTATGATAGAGACTTTGCAGACAGTGTCGAGTGTATGATATGTCGGGTCTGTTTTGTAAGCGGCTACGTAAGCCGGTGTGTCTGTATGCATTATGCCACCGATGTGTTTGGCAAGCGGCTATATAAGCCGAAGTACTGTTATGCCTTATTACAGTTTTCATACGATTGCAGATTTTATTTGGTTTGGAAAAGAAAAAAAGAAGCGAAAGGCATGTTTGTTTTCTGAAAAATTTTCATATCGTGTGTATGTTATGTTTTGTGGGCCCAGTGTGGTCATGAGTGTTACGTTAGTCAGCGGGTTCGCTCGGCCCTAGGTAAAGGTCGGGTGCCCATCATACCCTATCGGAAATTAGGGTGTGACAGGTCCAAGTGCATGAAGTTTCAGTTTCACAGATGCACTATCGAGACTCGTATTTCAGAAAAGAGTAACGACAGAGAAAGTATATCATAAAGTAATTCAAAAGACAAAAGGGTCACTAAGCCTACAATTCAAAGCATACGCTTAAAGTTTATACTCTGAATCAACATTTACAGAGAAGGATAAAAATGAAAGCAATGGAAGGTGAATGCGGGCAGTTCAAAACACCTAAGACTCTATAGGAATACATGACAATAGACTCATAGCATAATACGAACAAGAAAATTCTTTCTGAAGTGCAATTAATAAGAGGTGTTAGCTAAGAGATTAAGAAGGATAACTTGATCCAAGTATAGAGATCTAAAGTAGAGATTACAGAAAAGTCGATCTCTCGTGGTGATTTCTTTAGGATTCATATGTATCCAATAAGGAAGTACGTTAATAATGCAATACCGACTAATACTTGAGGTTATGTGTATAAGAAGTTCCAAGATTGTGAGAACTGAGATAAGATAATGCATTTGTGATGCATATGTAAGAATGAATAAGGAAAGAAAAATTTATTATGCTTAAAGACAATTGAGAAAGTACGAAAAGAATTACCGACCCATGAACCAGAGTTGGCAGCAGTTACGCATGCGTTTAAGATATGGCGTACATATTGACGTCTTTGCAGATTATAAGAACCTCCAGTATGTCTTTAAGTAGAAATAGCTGATGTCATGACAAGTTGCCCCTACTAAGTCATAAAGCATCCTTTAGGATTAGTCATGCTAATACAAAGATGTACGAGCCTTTATAGGAGTACAACAGTCTATGGGATTGAAATATAAGTAAAGATGATCCTCCTCGAGGGTGGAGTTATTTAGAAAGATAGTCTATAAGCTGAATAATACAAAATGAGGAAGGTAGAAGAGCAAGAACATAGCGTTACTGAAAGATTACGATGTAAAGATTCTATATCATCCAGTAAAGGCTACTGTTGTAGCCGACACCTTTAGTTACAGATCTATGAGTATTTTAGCAAACATGGGAGTTGAGAAGAGAGAAAATCAGTCGAGAGCTATATCAGCTAGCTAATTTGAGATTCTGACTATTAGGCTCAGATGATAATAGAGTTACCATTTAGGACACAACCGTATCATCCTTAGTAACAGAGGTAAACGAGCGACAGTACGAGGACCATATTCTATTTTAGCCTAAAGAGAAAATCCAGCAGAATGAGTTGGCGGTCTTCATGTTAGATGAAAGGGGTCTTGAGATATCGAGTCCGCTTATGTGTTCCAGATATAGCGAGATTATGGCATCCGATAATAACAAGGGGTTTACCCCGCCCATATGATAAGTATGACTCCAGTTGGGTGATTATTAATAGCCCAAAGTCATCACAAGTAATATTTAGAGGTGTGACAACAGGACCTAGAGTTTCGTTTTGATGATTCGGTATCCCTGAAAGTTTCACCTATGAAAGGCGATACGGGATTCGATAAGAAAGCCAAGCTTTGCCAAGGTATGTTGATCCGTACAGAGTCATTGGAGGATAAACCAAGTAGCCTATGAGTCAAAGTGGCCATCAAATAAGTTTATATATATATATATATATATATATATATATATAT
Source organism: Lycium ferocissimum (assembly GCF_029784015.1). Taxonomy (NCBI): domain Eukaryota; kingdom Viridiplantae; phylum Streptophyta; class Magnoliopsida; order Solanales; family Solanaceae; genus Lycium; species Lycium ferocissimum. The sequence continues at coordinate 5,028,290 of NC_081352.1, forward strand.
ATATATATATATATATATATATATATGGGGATGATCCTTTTTGAGAGATGTTTATCATTTACAGATTTCCAGAGTTCGGCCTTGTCGGCCTTAAATGTTATGTTTTATTCACAGTTGGCCTTGTTGGCCCAGATTTATGTATGTATGTCTGGAGTTCATGAGTTACAAATGGTAGGCTCGGTGTTAAGTAAGCCAACGGGTCCCGGTCTCGCTCCCCAGATTTGGGGCATGACATCAGGACTTCTGGACTGCCTAGCTTGCTGTTCGAGCTCTAAAGTGAGGTGTGACCTCACTATGGGCTTCGCTCAACGAGATCTACAGTGAGGTCCTACCTCGCTTTGAGCTTAGCTCAGCAAGCTCACTGGTCTAAAATGTACTTAGAAAATTTTCTAAAATTTTCTCCTTTTGGTCACTACACCTCGCTAAGCGAAGTCTATGGCATGACTCTGTCTCGCTTTGAGCTTAGCCCAAAGGAGCTCCTTGGTACACTTTAACACTAAGCCAAAATTTCATGTTTTTCAACTTTCGCATGGCTTGCCTCGCTGGGCGAGGTCTATAGCGAGCCTTGGTCATGCTTTGGGAATCGCTTAGCAAGCTCCTACGGCTCTGAAACACTTAGAAAATTTTGCTCTTCTGATTCCATGGTTCTATACTTTAGTGTGGAAGTATGGAATGCTACACGAGTCCTCAGTTTCTCTATCGCTAACTAAGTCGACCACGGGTTTTGTGGAACTTAAGCTATCTTGAGCATCCATGGCATCAAGCCAACCTTTTGGGATGACAAGAGGATTTTAAGAGCCTGGGGATCATGGGTAGAATTTACTTGGGGTGTTTCAAGCTTATATGTGAGCTTAAGGGGGTTCTACCGAAGTGTTTGGAATGTAATAATAGATTAATCATGTTTAGACAAAACGTATGAAAAAAGTCAATCACACAATCATATAATCACATAAGGCAATCACGTAAAAAGGATCTAATGTGTGCCCTACGTTCATGTGGCCTTTTTATGCCAAGATCTATCTAGCGTTCCGAAAGATAAATGTGCCAATTGTAAATCATTCCACTGCACCCATAATCAAAATTTTATATATAATAATATTCCCCTATGGGTTACAAAATGTAGCAAGCCAAAAGAAGATTATAATAATAGATAGAAATATAAAGAAATCAAGTTCAACTACTACTGAGGAGTGGAGGATGATCCCTAGTCGGTCCGAGCCCTCTTGGCCTTCCTAAGAGCTGCTTGAATCCGAAAGTGGCTCGAAATCATGAACGAATCAACCAAGCATCCCTTCTCCTTTAACCCTAACAGTTCAAAAGTGAGCATTTGTTCTCTTAACGTCTTGTTGAGATCCTTTATGCATTCTATGACAACGCCTAACTCATGAGTCAAATTACTACGTGGTTCTCTTGTCATGCTTTATCTTCGTAAGGTATTTCTCATCCCTATCATCGACTTGCTTTGGATCAAGCACATTTTGAGCATGGCTTTGGAGTCCTTATCTTGAACACAATGGTAAATTTTGGGCCCTGGGCGAGTGTTCCTTGCGAATGCACTTTCAACCAATCCCTACAGAGCTCGTCACATCCGGCATGAAACCTACCTTGGGCAATGGTCTCTGGTCCATATATCAAATGGCTATTCCATTCTTAGATGATCTCCCCGACGAACGGGACCTTTTTTCCCTCATAGACAATCACATATCTACCCAATGTTGACACCCAATTTTTGACCTCCAAAGATTCAAATTAACTAATCAAGCTTCTTGAATCGCAAACAGAGTAAAATATTCATTCAGAAAATCAAAATTACTTTCTAAGCTGTTTAGTTGTTATTTTGCCATTTCATTTACAAATACCTAATATATATATATATATATATATATATATATATATATATATATATATATATATATATATATATATATATATATATATATATATATATATTATTTAAGTATTAATTATGTCTCTTTACTCTATTAAAATCAAGAAGCTTAATTAATTGATTGAACATTTGATTCATCTTAACCTTTACTTCAAATTGGCTAAGCGTTTAAGATTGGTTCGATTTTGGAAAGAATTGAATTTTCATCTTAAGCAATTTGGCTATTTGAGCAATATTTTGGCTATAATTGAAATACAAAAGGGCCATCTTTTAAATTCAATTTTAGCCCCTTTTGTATCCTAAATCAGTTGAATTCTCTGGCCCAATTTCGCACAAATTAGACCCCAAATGGCCAGCTCAATTGAGATGACCCGGCCCAATTCCCATTTAATTCCCCAAAAATCCTTATTTTCATGTCTTTCAGCTGAAATAACAACAAAACAGACCCTAAGCTCCATTACGTTCCAACAAACTCAGTAAGGACCAGCTGTCTTCCTTAATTTTTGGCTAAAATGCAGAAGAGTTTTTCTTTTCCAGTCTTTGCCTGTGCATTTCGGGCAAACGAATTCAATTGCCTTTGTTATACTCCGAATTCAAACGGTAACATGCTCAGTTTTTACCTTTTTATTTTCAATTTCGTTTTTCTTTTCGAATTCAACGGATCTCAAGCAAAAACAAAAACGAATTTCAAGTCAAAATTGGATTCGAAGGCAATCCCAAATGTCCCACATCGTTTTGAAGCCTAAAATTTGAACATTTTGGGATTCTATAAATAGAACCCCATTTTCTTCATTCAAGGGGATGGTTTTTCACACCCCCAAGTTCTGAAATTTGTAATTGCTCGGCTTTAAACAAGAAATTTTCTCTTGTGAACCGAGTCCTTGAATTATCAGAACAAGTAAATATTTTTGAGTTCGAGTTAGTTGTAGTGTTGGTGAAAGTTCGAAGGTGATTGACTCAACTTTCGTTGCCCCCGTCGCTGCTCCCGAAAAAAGAAATTTTCCCTATTCCCTCATTCCTTTTGGTTCTGTTTTAATATATTATTTAGTATTTTATCTTGTTTTCAGTTCTGTTGCTGCTTAATATCTTCAATTAATTTCTTAGCTCTATGTTTCTGTTTTGTTTAGAGTTCAACATGGCTTAGAGCCTGTTTGGATTGGCTTATAAGTTGGCTTATAAGCTGTTTTCAGCTTTTTTGAGTGTTTGGCTGACCAGCTTAAAGTCATTTTGTGCTTAAAATAAGCTCAAAAATAATTGAACCCATTTAACTTAGTTTATCTTAAAGCAGCTTATAGTCTGAAAATTAGCTATAAAAAAAATAAGTTGGACTACCCCAACTTATTTTTTCAGCTTATAAAATGCAAAATGCCAAGCTATAAGCCAATCCAAACGGGCTCTTAGTTGATTTTGTAAGCGTCTTAGCTTTACTTTGTTTTGGTGTGTGAGTTGTGAAGTATGAATCGCTTACGATGTAAAAGAGAACTGAAAATAGAGTGGCTGTTAGATTATGTGATTTAGCCTTCAAATGCATATGTGTTTTAGTTTTACATTCCCATTTTCATTTGAATCTGTTCTCATCTTCAGTTGAATAGTTAGCCTTTAGTTTTTGTTTCGTAGTTTAAAAGGTGTATTTCTCTGAAGCTGTAGTTATGTAGCTGCTGGTTTAAACATTTTCCTTTACTGTTTTGATCCAAAATGAAGTTTAAGTCCATGTTTTTCACAATTAGCCCTTTTCTTGTTTGAACTTAAGATAGCTTGAGGGCTAGTGTTTCGTTATTATACCCTTTATTGTTGTTTTCCTCCCTTTTTTGTCAAGACATGTGATTTGTGTATAAATTGTATGCTTTTCTTTTAAGACATTTGTTTGTCTCAAGTATTCTGAATATCACAGTATGAGGATTTTCCTGCCCTTAAATTATTGTTTCAATGTTTATGGCCTCAGTTTTTTCATCAGCTCATCATTCCTTAACACATCATGGACCATTAAGTGCCAATGTAGAATTTATTAGTTTAAGTTATGTCCCTTGAGTATGGGTTTAGTTCCAGTTAAAAGTTCCAACACTTGTCTTGATTTTTCTAGCAACTAGTAAATACCTCAAAGAAACAGAACTATGGCTAATAAATAAACGCACACATGTTTTAAGTGTAAACATTTTGTTTAACATATTTCAACAAAACCAGTGGTTCCAGTACCCTTTTCTTCTATTTAAATATCAGAAACCTTATTTTACCTGTAAACCAAGTAGAATTTTTGGGAACCATCTCATCTATGGATTACTATTAGCCCTGTTTGAAATGTTATGCCCATTGTTGGTTATTCCCTTTACAACATGTATATAGGTAACATGATTAAAATTGTGTATGTTCTCCAGATCAAGGATCTGTATGTTTGCTTAAGTGGTTGACTGTTCTTTTTTGTTTAATTAAGCCAAATATCGAATGTCTACTTTTATGTGCTACCTGAATATGTAAAGATCATTATGTGTAGTAGGTTGAAAAGTATTTAATGTTGTTTATGCCCTGGCTTTAGAAATTCATGGTAATATGGTAATTGGTAGAATTTGTTGGAACCTTGCAAATGATGTAGTTTCACTCGACTTAGGATTACTTGGAGCATAACTGTATGTTATTTGAGTCACTTATAGCTTTAAGTGTTTAAATTGAATAGTGATGCTTCCATATTTAGATTCTAATCTTTCACTCCACCTTTTTTGCATGAACCGGAGGAGTTCCAAATCCCAAATGTCCTTGATGTGTTTCGATGGATGAGGTGTTGCCAAGTTTTGTCGAGACAACATGTCTGTTGCCATATTTTGCTGCTGTCTCTGATGAGCAAATACTGCCCCAAAATGTTGCATCTGATGAGAACATATACTGTAATCAAATGTTGTCACTTTCTAAAGGCATTTTGCTGCTGCGTTTTGCTATCGGCTGCTGCATTTTTGGGGCTACTTGTTGCATTATTGAGGTCAAATATTCTAAGACGAAAGGCGGTATTTCAAGCCAAGTGATAACTGCATGTTAGGCCAAGCAAAATGCTACATTCTGGGCCAAAGTGCTGCTGCACTTTCAGATGTGGCATTCTGAGGGAATATTGCTGCATTTAAGTGAATAAGGGGGCAGCGCTTGAGGTTAAATGTTGCTATTTGTTTAAGGCGAGCAACTGCTGCACTCTGAGCTGATTTGCTGCTGCATTTCAAGGCAAGCAGGTGCAGCCAAAATGCTGCTTCACTTTAAAGCAAACAGATGTTGCGTTTGGTGGAAATGACTGCTGTATTTTCTGAGGCCAAACAGATGCTGAATTGGTGTCCCAATGCTGCACTTTAAAGGGCAACAACTGCTGCACTTTAAAGCAAACAGATGCTTCATTTGAGCTGTTATATTTGATAAACTATTGTTGCATTTCAATGAGTTTGTCGTTGTACTCTATGGGCTGATTGCTGTGCTTGAAGGGCTGCATCTTTAGTAAATATATGAGCTTGGAGGCTAAATGTTGTTGCTGCCCGAAGGGAAAGGGCCGTCATGTTTTTGCTGAAGTTCGAAATGCCATATCTTGAGCAAACTGCTGCACTTAAGTCGTTGCTTAAGAAGATAACTGCTATTTTTTAGCTAGGCCATGGCCGTCACATTTAGTTGAATTACTGCTAGCAGCTGCTGCTTTAAGTCGAGTTATTTTGCTAAGTAACTGTTGTGTTTTGAAGCTCAGATGCTGCACTTGATAAAATGAGTGTTTACTGATTTGAATATAATACTACACTTGGGCCGATGAGAAAAATTTAAATTGAGGCCATGCCTTGTCCGGAAAGGTTATCCCTCGGTTTAGGCGTTGATGACCTCATAGTAGTATCACGAGGTAGGAACGAACATGTGTTTGGCGAGGCAACTAGAATGGCCACTAGTCTCTGTACCAAGACATGTTTTGATTCTTTGCCACATTCAGAAACATGAATCTGAGCCTCTGTAATCAAAGCTCTCAAAGTTTGATACGAGTCCGAGGGATGTTATTATTATGTTCATAAATGTCACCCTATGGGGTGGCGTATTATTTTGACTAACTACTTTTCCCTTCAATATGCGCGGTACAAATAAGCGAATTTGTGGAGCAAAGCTTAAAGACGAATTAAGAGAGTTGACGCGTAGAAGCCAGAGTGTTGGAGCTTCCTGATGAAGAACTAGAAAGAGCATAGAAGGCCTATTGGAATAGGATTGCTTAAAGATTTGGGCCCAAGGCAAAATCTAAACTTTCTTTCCCTTTCCCTTCATAATGTTTACATTATTTTGTATAAACATGTAAAAATACATTTGTGTAGATATCAAACCCTTACAAGTTGTAACCTAGAATTTAGGTAAATGATGATAGGGACTCGAATATGTTTCAAATTGGACTCAAGAGATAAATGAGTTGTATTCCATTTGTTTAAAAGAATAAAAGTGAAAATGATTTTCTTATACAAAAAATTGATTACCTTTAAGTAATATCTTTAAAGTATATTTCATGATTTAAAGAGTTTGAGAAAAGAAAGTGGAAAAACATATTCGTGGGCAAGTCTTGACCCTTAAAACAGTTTTCCAAAGCTTATTTTGGGTTAGACCCAACTTAAATGAATTCAAATGATTGAAATTTCCTTCAAACCCAAGTTTGGGAAAATGGATTTGGTAGGGAATATGGTTGACCTTAAATGAGCTAAAACGATTAAATAAGTGAAATCGTTTTCTTTATTTATGCTTATAAAAATACTTATGCTATTTTCAAGGGAGAATACTTCAATATATATATATATATATATATATATATATATAACCTTATAAGGATTCAAATCATTACATTGGACGAAGGTAGTAGAAACTCTACTTAAGAGAAAATCTTAAGTGTGTTTTGATCCGGAAATGAAATGACTTCAACCCTTATAAAACCTTTTTCCTAAAAAACTTCTTTTCCTAATTTCCTTAAAGACTTTTTGCCAGAAAATGGAGTTATGATATGACATGACAATTTTGCAAGAAAGGAAACATTTTAGCAAATAATTACATTAATCACACATTGAAGCTCATAGGTCAATCGTATTTTATAGATCTTTAATACTAGGGTGCGTAAAACCTTCCCTAGGGGATCACCAGAACCCTTACCTCAAACTTTGGTCCAAAATATTTTTCTTTATTTTCTGCAAAAATCTTTAAACCCGATTTTTCTAGTTTTTACATAAATAAATTAGGTGGCGGCTTTAAAAAATATAAAATTCAATTATAGCACTAACAACCTCTTAGTAGCTTTTATGCCTTAACCCGCGTAAAAGTGAACCGTAACACCCATGTTCCCTCCTTGGGGTATCTCTTGCTTCTTTCCAATTTTTCTTAACACTCTAGCTGGGGCATAAGGGCGAATTCCTCGGATCCGTATGAGTGGTAGGAAAGGACATTTTCTTCCTCAAACAACAACACTTTTGGAAGTGAAATCATGGAGCATCCATCGAACGTTCTTTTCTCTTAGTCTTGAAAAGATGACGGGCCATCCTTCTTTGGATTTTGCATTTCTCAGAAGTGATGAAGAGGGACGTCTTAAACTCGAGTCGCAAGGTCGCCTCTCCTAACCTTGCAATCTAAAATCTGAGGCCCTTCATTTTGAGAAAATGTTTGAATATCCACCAATTGAAGTAGCAAATTATACCCTTGAAAGTACCTATGATGGTTTTAGCATTGCCCTAAAGCTCGGTACATATCTCATAAGGATTTACGGGAGAAGCAGGCATAAGTCATTTTCACACCCCAACCTTGGTAAGGCGTGGATTGACCACCTGCACCTTACGGGAATCGAGCGAACCAACTTATAACTCACGTTTTCTGTACCTCGAAAGGCAACATAAGACCAAGGTACCATAAACCATAGGGGCACAAGCCCAAAAGATAACATACTTACGTCTTCAAACTAATTCTCAAGTGCATATGCCGATAAGGCTATCTATAATAATGAAACAACATAGTGTAAGTTAAGATGATCACAAAACATCTAACTGTGCATATCCGTTCACGAGCTTGCCACAGAGTACATGACACAACAAAGTGGCCGAACAGGCCCCGCCATACCCATGCAAACGTATATGTACCATGCCGACTCACAGCAACTCCGAAGCAGCCGAGTGCCACGACCCTCGCCCGCCGAGTCGGTATCCTTACCGAAAGATCCGTCAAGTCATATCTCAAGACCGCGGCATGAAACGCAAAGTTGTCCACAAGAAGGGATGTCAAGACAAGAGTACCGAGTATGCAAGGCGGAAAGTGCAACAAAATAGCTATATACTAAAGATGAGAAGAATAAGAATCAACCCTGCATTTTAACTACCGACGAAAATCTAGCATATGTATACATACTTCTTCATCTTCTTGTAATCTGTACTAGGTCTGTATACCCTACCATGGCCCTGGTTAACTTATCATCAAACATTTTTCTAACATACGTTGCGGCGTGCAACCCGATCCATATATAATACATGTCTCTCTATACTCTCGCATGCTTAACCATATCTATGTACAGTACTGTGCCTTTATCTTACTAATCATCCTATACTAATCGCCCCCACCGATCGCTGGTAATCGCCCGACCGATCGCACCGATGTAATAACCGCTTTCGATTATCGCCCGATGGTAGAGCGCAACCGCCCGACTAATCGACTCGTGAATCCGCCCGACCGGCCGTAGCATGTGTAACTCTCGACCGGTCGTTACCAAATGGGTAAATATATACATACATATATGCGCAACTGGTCGTAGCACGGTTGTAATAACTGCCCAACCAGCCGTAGCATGGTGGTAAATACATAATCGCCCAATCGGTCGAGACTGGGTAAATACGTACCGCCCAACCGAACTTAGCCCGGTAACATCTCGCCCGATCGGTCGTACGCGTGGTGACTATAATCAACATCATGATCAAACCTCTACGAGTAACCTCTATGCACTTCTCATAGCCTCCATTTATTCGCTAATGTCCACATAATCACATATAACACGTCTATGGGCCACACCATATAGATACATGTGGCCGGAACGTGCAGCCCGATCCTGTCTCTCATATAGAATCCCTTTATATAATTCTAGTACTCATTCCTTATCTATTCACTTCTAAGCTCTTCTCGTGACCATCAATTATCCGTTAACGCTTATATTGTCATATAAAACTCATAAGCATATTTCTAGGCCCTTAAGACTTCTTCCCGCTTAACTAAACATTAGCCAAATCCTGAGATAAATCATAAGTCTCTCTTCTAGCATCAAATACCTCATTTGGGATCCTTTGCTAGCACTCTATTCATGTCCCACAAAACATTCCTTAAGACACATTCCTAAACTCATTGGATTGTTATTACTATGGAACTATCGTCATCGCTATATCTCACCTTGAAGGAACAAGTATCATAAGGTGAGATCAATCACAATAAATAATTTCAAAGGTCATGAATGAGCTCACTAATATCATATGGTCGCGAGATTCATAAAGTTTCTAGCATTTGTGGAAGCAACGATATTATGGATATAGTACACAGGTTTATAACAAGGAATCATGTCTTTAGAAAGAAAGGGTTTAGCCTTAACATACCTTTCGGTCTCCTTGGTTACTTAACGTTTATTCTTCCAAGCCCGCAAATCTACACATAAACCATTCATACTATCATTAGGCGCATTGTCACCCACTTGTCTCAAGCATTTAAATAAAATCCCTTTAGGATCTGTCGAAATTCGGGCATCATCTCCCCTGTTTATATGCCTAGCCCGCAATCATAATCCAGCAACCAACAATAATAACAAAAATACCAACATCAACCACAATATTATTAATACCAATATATTCCATAAAATATCCCACACGACATTTGTCCAATTTTCCACCATCAAATCCACTATACAATTATTCAACAACTCTACTTCCGTAAATAAACTTATATCCATATCAATAAGGAGAGAGATCTATACCTTATTCTCGCTAGTACCGCGATATCTCCAATATTTGCCTGAATTCCAACTAGATTCACCGCAATATGATAGTACGATCAGAACCATGCAATCGTCCGAATTTAAATTCGGGATGATACTTAATTTGCGTTAAAACCCAGCGATTTGAGAGAATTTTCTAGAAAATTTGGGAAATATTTGGAGTATTTTTAGGCTGAAAAATGAGGGATAAATGTCACGACCCAACCTGGGGCCATGACAAGTGACCGGGCTTACCCTGTCTGAGAACTCAACATTTGCTACTTGCACCGGGACACACGGTGATCGTGAGATTTTTTTTTTTTTTTGTCGGAAATTTAGAACATACTAAAGTCGGTATATAACTCAAAACGTCTTAAAACGTGCACATATATACACATACATAAATATATACAATGTATAGACAAGTGCGAAGAGGCTACCGCCACTCCGTACAACAATATAGATTTAAGCGTAACCAAACAAGACTCCCCTAACACCCACGCCGTTCGCATGTCTAAAAGTACCACTTCTTGCGTAATATATACACAAAATTATACCAAAATAGGAACGCCGAATCTAGTGGAGTTGTCCGACTCCTAGAGCCGAGTCCCCCCTAAGTACCGGATCGCCGAGTCGCTGCCCCGTACCTCGCGGGCATGAAACACGCCCCCGAAAAATGGGGCCGGCATTTTAATATGTATCAATATGTAAAGCGAGGACAGATAATAACCACCACGCAATTTAGGAAGGAAGAAATCACAATCAACCCGATATCTCAGAAATTTTGCTTAAGAGAAAACATAAATAAATGTAGTCCCAAACAAGCTTTAAGTAAATAATCGAACTAACTAACGATTCCAGTAAGTAACGCAATCTAGAATACCTCTTTCTAAAAGAGTAATACAATACATCACACGCGCCGCTTCCGGCAAAATAATGATAGCCTCCTTCATATACCGCTTCCGCTCGATATCAATAATGGTTCTTCATGTACCCCTCGCTTCCGCCTATATCAACAACGGCTCTTTCGGCGCCCGCTTCGCGTAGAGTGATGGCCCTTCGGGCATGCCGCTCCGCATAATAATAATGGCCCCTTTTCGGGCATTGCCGCTTCCGCATGATAATAATCACGGCCCCTTCGTGCATATTAGTAATGATAACGTGAACATAAGTAGTAAATGAAATAAAATAGGAAGCCTCGCACCTTTCGGAGTGGTTTAGAAAGTAAAAAAA
>NC_081352.1:5039476-5092756 GCF_029784015.1 Lycium ferocissimum
CAATTTCACAAAAATGTCAAAAATAGCAAAGCGACATTTAATAAAGGTTATAAATAAATGTCGCAAATTTTTTATCGACATTTAACAAAAATGTCAAAAATACCAATGCGACATTTAATAAAGGTTGTAAATAAATGTCGCAAAAGTTTTACCAACATTAGTTTAAATGTTGGCAATTTTAAGTGACGTTTCCAAAATGTCGTAAATAAATGTCGTAAATTTCTCACCGACATTTGCCTAAATGTCGGAAAATTCCCGACACTGAAATGTACGACATTTGACACAAATGTAAATTAAATGTCGGGAAATGAATTTGCGACATTTAAGAAGCGTAATACGACATTTATATAATGTCGTCGTATCTCTACTTTCTTGTAGTGATTATATCAGTAACGTTGTTACACAGCAAAGTATACTATAGAACATAATGAAGTAGTTCAACAACTGTCCTTTGGTAGTCGGGACAACGACCCAAAAGTTTCCTTTAATTATTGTACCAAAAATAAGTCAAATGGAGCAATACAAAAGTCTCGGGGCCCGTGGGCCCACCTCGATCGAGTCGGGATGGCGGACGTGAACGACGAATATTAGACTTTATGAAGTCACTTACGAAAGTTTTAGGACAATTCGGTTCCATTTGTGAAAATTGTCGATGCTTAGGCTATTCTTTCAACAAAACAAAAACAACATAATTCAATTCTATTGAATGGAAAAGGGCCAAAATAAAGCTCGAATTCCGAGGAGTAGAGTCATCCCCAACGCTCGTGTCTTAGCCTAACATACCTAGGACATGCCCAGAGAAGGAAAGAGCAAGCTTTACATACCTTATTCAGGTCTTACGCTCGTCCGAGCTCAACTCCTGTTTCCACCAAAATCTACAATTGGTCATAATCACCAAATGTGAGTTACAAGCTTTTGAGAATTCAAGTCTAAATCCATATTTGCCTACCGAAATTTCGGCAAGATTTCCCCTATACATTCAACATCCCCCAGCATTAAACTCGGCTTAAATGACAACAACCAACCCAACAACAACATCAACAACACCAATAATCGCTACTAAACACATATTAACACAAATAGTCTTTCCTTCTACATAATGCATTAACTCCCATTCCAACTTCATACTTCCAACTTCATGTCAACGTTCTCATATTCATTTACTAATCTAAAACCATTCAAATATAATTCGGAGACATTTCATATCATTTCTACAGAATATTCACAAAATATACAAAATATACAAACTTTCCATCAAAGCGATAATGCATCCAAAACTTTTAATCTTTAACATACATATTCATAGCATGTTTCCATCTTCCAACTTTATCAACAATCAACATAATTTTCACCTTACCACCTTCATTTCCATATTAACATAAAACTAGAATAAAATCATATAATTCCTACAACAACCTAACAATGGATTTCCATGCCAACTTGGACCATTAACCTTCCATTTTCATCACAAGACTTCAACAACACAACTAACATGCTAAAAAAATGTCAACTCATCTCCCCTTCACCAAGGTACCCCATGGCTACAACCCTACACACACACACACGGCTTGCACACATACACATCAATTCCATAATTTTCATGCAACTCTAATCACTATAACACATGTACTCATTCCATAACACAAAAACATAGAATTCTTACCTTTTTCTTCAAATTCCAACTTATCGCAAACGTGGTTCTTTCGCTAAACTAATTATACCACGTCGAAGAGCGTCTTGAACTTATAAAGAATTCAAGAAGGAAGAGATTTTTGGATCAAAGTTGAAGAACTAGAAATTTTTTTTCCAAGGGAGTTCGGCCGAATGGCCTTGCACTCTCACCCTCTCTTTGTTTTTTTTTTTCTTGAACTTTCTAATGGATGAGTATGCATGGAATCATCCACTTATACTCACAAGCCACATGCTTGGCACATGGCCATTTAAATTGGGTTGGGCCAAGGCCATGTTGGCCGGCCACCCTCAAACATTTGGGCCTAAATTCTCTTATTTTTTTCTAGCCTAATTCATCATGGATTCTATTTTAAAATTCCCGGGACTAATTTTCAAAATTCCAAGCTTGCCCTTAGGCCTTGCCTAATGTTCTCGTGTCAATATTTTCCATAAGTAACAACATACACACCACATAAAATCAAAGCATGGCCTTATTCTTACAAATCACAATTATGTCCGAATTTCCCGAATATGCAAAAACACGGGATATAACATCCTCCCCCCTTTAAAACATTCGTCCTTGAATGTTAAATGAACCTTATAAGGTCTTATAAGTATAGCGGGGAAGTTTTTTTTTTTTTTTTGTGGGCAGCACATATAACTCATTTGCCAATCAATATAACAAATTCTCAAGCTTAGATTACCTGGTGGTGTATCCTGTGGAACCTCTGGATCCGGTCTCCCCCCTAGCGCATATATACGATGTGGCCCCGCACTGGAATTAGGTGCTCTACCTCCGCCCCTACCTCGGCCGGAAGAAGTCTGAGGTCTGTCTCGGGGGGCTCTTACCGAAGGTGACGACGCTGCTGCCGAGTTTCCAGGAACAGTATGGCCCACTCCTTGTGGACAATCTCTAGCATAGTGCGTCGGATCACCACAAGTATAACACACGCCATATCGACATCGTCCTATGTGGCGTCTCCCGCAAGTCGCACATCGGGGAGGGGGCATTACCTCCTGTCCTGACCCCGCCTGCTGCTGAGAACCCGGCGCATAGGGAAGATTTTGTCTCTGTCTGGAAAAGCCTCCCTACCCCGCCGAGACCCTCGAAAGCGCGAGGGATGCGCTGGACTGGGGTCTGCTCTCTGGTGGAACCTTTATTCTGACCCTCCGACCTGGCCCTCTTGGGCTGACCACTACTCTGCCCTGAGGTAGCCTCTCGCTGACGCTTTCGATCTTCTGACCCCTGGGCATAAGCTTGAACACGAGCTATATCCATACCCGTCGCACGGCAACCGCCATGTGTGCCTCCTGTAACTCTGGCTCTAATCCCCTTACGTATTGATGGATTCTATCCTCCATATCCTGCACAATAGAAGGGGCATATCTAGCTAAAGAATCAAACTCCACACTATACTCTCTAACAGACATGCTACCCTGCCGCAAGTTAAGGAACCGGTCAACTCTTGCCCGCCTCAATTCAGGGTGGCATATAATGGCGCAAGAAGGCATCGAGAATTCCTCGCAAGTCGGCGGAGGGGCATCCCTCCCTACGGATAACTTCCATGGCGAAAACCAATTAATTGCTATACCCCGTAGCCTATAAGCGGCTAGCTCGACGGACTCGTGGCCGACGCCCTCATTATATCTAAAGTACGCCGCATACCATCTATAAACTCCTGGGATCGCATTTGGGTCCGTGCCCTTGAATTACGGGGGATTTAAGGTAAGAAAATCTCGGGCCCTGGCACTAGCAGCTCTATCCGGGTATTCATGGCCCCTATCCTGCCGTCCAGCCTGGGTAATAAGTATTTGGGTTAGCAAGCGTATTGCGTCCTTCATCTCTCTTATTTCCTGATTCTGGATATCCGGTCGGTGAACCGGAGGCACTGGTGCAGTGCCGAGGCGGGGCGGGTCGGTCGCCTCTCTCTCGGGCCCTCCGAGGATGGGGAAGTAGGAGAACCCCGGGGACCGAATGCGTATCCCGGTGTGAGTCGAGCTACGGTAGACACAGGGGGCTTGGCTACCTGCCTCATCCACAACGGCCCTGCCTCTCTGAGCCGCCGTCGCTCTACTCTTCTTAGGCATTACTGAAATCATACAGATCATTAAATTAGGGACTTTACTTACGACACAGCTCTATCTGCACGATCTTTACCATGAAAGAAAGAATGACAACCTATTAATGTCTCGTAGCTTCCTGTTTATAGATGTGGTGCACAACACACCGATAAACAAGACTCTACTAGACACCGGGTCGCGAACATGCCGAGGACCGAATCGCTCGATACCACTTTTTCACGACCCAACCTGGGGCCATGACAAGTGACCGGGCTTACCCTGTCTGAGAACTCAACATTTGCTACTTGCACTCGGACATGGCGATCAGTAGATTTTTTTTTTGTCGGAAATTCTAGATAACATACTAAAGTCGGTATATAACTCAAAACGTCTTAAAACGTGCTGACATATATACACATACATAAATATATACATGGCATAGGACAAGGCGGGCCGAAGAGGCTACCGCTACCTCGTCGTACAATAATATAGAGACGGGCGAAACCAAACGGTACCCTAACACCCACGCTCGTTCGCGGACGTCTAAAAGTACGACTTGCGAAATATATACACAAAATTATACCAAAATAGGAACGACCTCGACAGGAACGAGTGGAGTTGTCCAGGCTCTAGAGCCGAGTCCCCCTGAAGTAGGAGGATCGCCGAGTCACGTCCCCCGTACTGCGGGCATGAAACACGACCCCCCGAAGAAAGGGGGTCAGTACGGAATATGTACTGAATATGTAAAGCGAGGATAGATAATAACCACCACGCAATTTAGGAAGGAAGAAATCACAATCAACCCGATATCTGCAGCCCTTGCTTAAGAGAAAACATAAATAAATACACAGAGTCCCAAACAAGCTTTAAGTAAATAATCGCAATCCAACTAACGATTCCAGAGTAAGTAATGCAATCTAGAACACCTCTTCTAAAAGAGTAATACAATACATCACACGCGCCGCTTCCGGCAAAATAATGATAGCCCCTTCGGGCAGCCGCTTCCGGCTCGATATCAATAATGGCCCCTTCGGGCGCCGGCTTAAACTCTATATCAACAATGGCCCTTTCGGGCAGCCGCTTCCGGCGTAGGAGTGATGGCCCCTTCGGGCATGCCGCTTCCGGCATAATAATAATAATGGCCCCTTCGGGCATTGCCGCTTCCGGCATGATAATAATCACGGCCCCTTCGGGCATATTAGTAATGATAACGTGAACATAAGTAGTAAATGAAATAAAATAGTAAAGCCTCGCACCCCTTTCGGAGTGGTTTTAGAAAGTAAAAAAAAGAACAATTTTTATGTTTCTTTGTACAAAACTAGTTCTTTAAAAATCATTAGTGAACCACAAACGCGTTTCCGAAGCCATTTTTGGAAAACCGAAGCAATAATTATATCAGTAACGTTGTTACACAGCAAAGTATACTATAGAACATAATGAAGTAGTTCAACAACTGTCCTTTGGTAGTCGGGACAACGACCCAAAAGTTTCCTTTAATTATTGTACCAAAAATAAGTCAAATGGAGCAATACAAAAGTCTCGGGACTGTGGGCCCACCTCAGATCAGGTCGGGATGGCGGACGTGAACGACGAATATTAGACTTTATGAAGTCACTTACGAAAGTTTTAGGACAATTCGGTTCCATTTGTGAAAATTATCGATGCTTAGGCTATTCTTTCAACAAAACAAAAACAACATAATTCAATTCTATTGAATGGAAAAGGGCCAAAATAAAGCTCGAATTCCGAGGAGTAGAGTCATCCCCAACGCTCGTGTCTTAGCCTAACATACCTAGGACATGCCCAGAGAAGGAAAGAGCAAGCTTTACATACCTTATTCATGTCTTACGCTCGTCCGAGCTCAACTCCTGTTTCCACCAAAATCTACAATTGGTCATAATCACCAAATGTGAGTTACGAGCTTTTGAGAATTCAAGTCTAAATCCATATTTGCCTACCGAAATTTCGGCAGCATTTCCCCTATACATTCAACATCCCCGAGCATTAAACTCGGCTTAAATGACAACAACCAACCCAACAACAACATCAACAACACCAATAATCGCTACTAAACACATATTAACACAAATAGTCTTTCCTTCTACATAATGCATTAACTCCCATTCCAACTTCATACTTCCAACTTCATGTCAACGTTCTCATATTCATTTACTAATCTAAAACCATTCAAATATAATTCGGAGACATTTCATATCATTTCTACGAAATATTCACAAAATATACAAACTTTCCATCAAAGCCATAATGCATCCAAAACTTTTAATCTTTAACATACATATTCATAGCATGTTTCCATCTTCCAACTTTATCAACAATCAACATAATTTGCACCTTACCACCTTCATTTCCATATTAACATAAAACTATAATAAAATCATATAATTCCTACAACAACCTAACAATGGATTTCCATGCCAACTTGGACCATTAACCTTCCATTTTCATCACAAGACTTCAACACAACTAACGTACTAAAAAAAATGTCAACTCATCTCCCCTTCACCAAGGTACCCCACGGCTACAACACCTACACACACACACACGGCTTGCACACATACACATCAATTCCATAATTTTCATGCAACTCTAATCACTATAACACATATACTCATTCCATAACACAAAAACATAGAATTCTTACCTTTTTCTTCAAATTCCAACTTATCGCAAACGTGGTTCTTTCGCTAAACTAATTATACCACGTCGAAGAGCGTCTTGAACTTATAAAGAATTCAAGAAGGAAGAGATTTTTGGATCAAAGTTGAAGAACTAGAATTTTTTTTTTCCAAGGGAGTTAGGCCGAATGGCCTTGCACTCTCACCCTCTCTTTGTTTTTTTTCTTGAACTTTCTAATGGATGAGTATGCATGGAATCATCCACTTATACTCACAAGCCACATGCTTGGCACATGACCATTTAAATTGGGTTGGGCCAAGGCCATGTTGGCCGGCCACCCTCAAACATTTGGGCCTAAATTCTCTTATTTTTTTCTAGCCCAATTCATCATGGATCCTATTTTAAAATTCCCGGGACTAATTTCCAAAATTCCAAGCTTGCCCTTAGGCCTTGCCTAATGTTCTCGTGTCAATATTTTCCATAAGTAACAACATACACACCACATAAAATCAAAGCATGGCCTTATTCTTACAAATCACAATTATGTCCAAATTTCCCGAATGTGCAAAAACACGGGATATAATAATAAAGCCCCTTTTATAAGGTTTCAAAGTCGGCAGTACTGTAGCAGCGCGACTACTATTGCACGTTGGTTACTGTAGCACGCGTTTCTACTCTGTCAGCCTGAATTGCAACATCCATAATTCTCTGCTCCAATGTCGTATCGATGAGCGGTTTGTTGCGTTGGAAACTAGACTCGACGAACTTCGTTTTAGGCTTTTGCTTTGCTTCAAAACTTCTCATATACTAAAAGATATTCTTTCTCAAAGTTGGACCAAAAATTGCCCCTCATATTTTCCATAAAATCCAAGGTCTCAATAGCTTATTTCTTCAACTCTATTTGGTCGTGAGACTTCCCGGTACTCCTCATATATCACTTTATCCATAAGTATACCTAATAATTATACCATTCCTTAAACCCGAAAGATGACTCATCTTGATCATAATTCCACGTACTTGTACTTAAACTTAGCGAACGTTCATCTGGAATTACGGGGTGTAACAATGAGCAACTATGATGATGGGAGTATCAATGGCCAAATGTGGTCCTCGGGGAAATACCATAGTCCCTAACAAGCATTTGACCAAGGCCAAAGGTTGAGTTTTTTCCCAAGTCTTTTAAGTGTGAAACTTAGTTTAATGTTGTATAAACCCTTCTCGACATCCAAAGAGAATATGCAAATCATGAAAGGACACAGTCAGGCTTCGTCTTAACCATGTTCGTATGTTGTCTAAACAATATAGAATTTCCTCCAAGGTTGGCGTCATTTCCACATCTCTAAAACGGAAGACTATTCTTCACAATCCTTGTACCCGGTAAGAACTTCGATCAATTCCTGAAAACCCCTCGTTGTCATTAGGAAGGGAACTTGTCCGAAGCGATCAGTGACTTTCCTTTGTTGATCCTTGTCTAGCTTGGCCCACCATATCCTTAACAACTTAGGTGCCTCAACAACTATGTTGAATTGAAAGTTTGGAGACATCTACAAAATAACGAATGGTTTGTTCATCCTCCCCCCCCCCCCCGCACACACACATAAGGGCAATGGTTTGGGCACATTTGGCACGTTCACATTTTCAATTAGCACATAGTGGGATGCGGTGTCCTTTAGGTGGTAGACCATTGAAACACAAAGTTGGTCTTCTAATGGACTTAAACATGCCTTGGGTATTTAATCCGTCTTAGGTAAAATGCGCTAAATACAAGGATTTGGTTTTGCTCTATCCTAGGCAGACCAGATTTGTTTTTGCAAAAGACCGGGAACCCGAGCAGACAACTCGAGATAAACCGTGGTTGACTGTTGGAAAACTGCAAAGCCACTACGTCTTCAACGTCTTCCAAAGAAAGTTATGATTTTATACTGGAATACGATTGCGAGCCCGCATAATCACCTTTGTGCTCATAGGCAAGTGTGTGTGCGCGTGCGCTTACCATGTGGCACAATTTATGCCATAAATGCAATATACATTTGAATTTAAAATACATAAGAAAATAAGTACAAATAAAGTCACAAATATCGAAACCCTTACAGTTAGAACCTAGGTGAGATCCCAAGTGGAGTCTCCATCTGTTACGGTTCACTTTTATACGAGCATAAAAGCTACTAGCATAAATTGGCTCTCTGTTGGTTTAACAGAGTCACTAGCTAATTAAATATGGAAATTAGGAAATTCGTTTGTTTTAAGGTTAGTCTTTTTGAAAACCCTTTGAAAAGTAGTAAAGTTCGGGTAAGGGTTACGTGATTCCCCGAGGAAGGTGTTGGGCACTTCAGAAGGAATCGACACAATTCGGTTGACCTACGAGTTCTAAAATTGTAGCCAAAAAGTATATATTTGCTTTAAAATGTGTTTAAAAGATATGTATAAAAATAGAAAGTTTAGTAAAGTCTTGCCCTTACTTATCTATCCATGGGACATTTTAGAAGAAAAACTTGTGAAAATTGTTACTTTTTATAAAAATGGAGTTGATCTTTTCAGAAAGAGTTTAAGTAATTTATATTAATTTTCTATATCAAAATACACCAAAGTTGTCCTTTGAGTAGAGTTCCACTTTAACTTGATCCAAAGTAGTAGAAGTTACTTATTTTTTTTGAGTTGGTTCAAGAAATCAACTTGGTATATCTTGTTTGTTTATTCAAATCATGATTTTCGCAAGTATAGGCAAGACTTTATCAAAACAATTACTCATTTCTGTTTTGGTGTGTTTGGGCATTGAAAGGCTATCATTCTGAAACCAATCTCTTAGTTAAGCTTTTCCAGATAAAGTAAGTGGGTCTGCACCCTAAAACTATTTT
This sequence comes from Lycium ferocissimum, assembly GCF_029784015.1. Lineage (NCBI taxonomy): Eukaryota > Viridiplantae > Streptophyta > Magnoliopsida > Solanales > Solanaceae > Lycium > Lycium ferocissimum. Next base: position 5,048,701 of record NC_081352.1, read on the forward strand.
TTGCCATCTTGGCCCTATATCTCCGATTTTGAGAATCTTTGACCAAAAATCCATTTGAATCCATATTTGCCAAAATCTGTTTTTGAAGTCTTATAAATCTTGAGTTTTCCTCCCACTTAAAGAAAACAGTTTCAGATTTTTTAAGAAAAATTATTTTAATTGGATTTGGTAGAGTAAAACGGGTCATCCTATTCAAACAAACGATCATAGAATCGTTTGCCTATTTGGAATCTTAACTAAGTCCTAAGGGTTCCAATAATACACAATGTAGTTTTACAAATACATATGTATAAGTAGATAATGATAATAAACTAGGCTGGTAGGGTTACAAAGCCTACCTGTATAAACTTAAGCAATTTTCACCCATTATTGGGCATTCAATGTGCACAGAGAACTCGATCTAAAGTTGTGTTGGGCCTTTGGGCCCAACGAGGTAATGCAGACAGAGTCCATTTGAACTTTTAGATGGGTTTTTCATGCAAAGGGAAAAAAGGAAAATATGGTTAGAGGGCACCTATACTTACAAATAGCATACCAAAAGAACCTATCGCATTATCACTTAATTACACTAAAGACAACCCAAATATATCAACACATGACTGATATACAATATGTATATGTTCATTATACAAAGAAGGAGAGAAAAAGGTACTCACTAAAAGGAATCAAGCAATGCAGCCTGGTGTACTAAGGTATTTAGAAGATATACAGAAAGCATACATTGGGGTACTCAAGGCATACCAAGTGCATACACCTCTGTATATTTGAGTTTTTTTAGGGCAAGCAGAGAAGAGACAAGCCACAATCATTCAAGTAATCACAACAATAGGGTCTGATATACTATGTATATAGAAGATATACAATGTACACACCCTTATACACTTGAGAATATATGAGGTGCGTATAGTCTTGTATATCTGGTGATATATCATAGCACATCGACAAAGAAAAAAATGAAAAGGAAAGGTTGTGAAAAGTTGCATTCACTAATACATAATACATCCCAACACACTCCTAAGGTATATGAAGAGTATATATTGGTATACTTAGGATATACCATGGGTATACACCTCCATATATTCAAGGATATTTTAGAGTATACTGATTCACTATTTTGCCAACGCAACAGGAGAGAAAAAGAATACAAGAAGGAAGCTAACAATTAAGTGATAGATAGATCAACTTGATAGTGTCAGGGTACACTAGGAGATACAATTTTCATACATCAAGGAAGAAAAAGAGGAAAAGGAGTGCAAAGCTTAACATTAACAACAACTCAGGTTTACCTATTCTTATTCAACCATAGTTAAACTCAAAAATGCACACAGAGGGTCCCACATGCTTAAAGAAGTAGCAAGGAGGAACCCTAAAACCACAGCTGACCATAACAAGGCTGAGTAGAAGTACTCAAAGCCTCATCTAATCTCATAGCTTTGGGACATCACTCAATGTCTTCCAAAAGTGTGAGACACCACTCACACTCAATAAATAAAGATTTAGAGACAACTGATCATGTTTTCCTTTTTTTTTTTTTTTTTAAACTCAGACCCTATATACATTTGCACTAGTCAACCAGCCATTAACGAATACCAAAGGAATTAGGATTTATGCGTTAAGTGAACACATCAGGTAAAAAAAGTTCATGGGTTCAAGTCATTATTCACAATATTAAAACTCATGTTAAAACCATTGATGGTAGACTAATACATCATTTGTATATGAAGACAAGGTAAAAGATAGTCATTCCTCAATGTATAGCAACTTATACTTAACAGCACAGAATACCAAAAAAGCAGGAGGAAGGAAGAAGGGGTCATGCTCCAAACTCATACTTATTCATGCATTGTACAGAAATGTAGAAACAAGGATCAAATGGAAACAAAGGAAACTATTGTCTTTCAAACAAATTATCAGGACAAGCATATTGGCCAGAAGTAAAGAGACACCCTCAAGTAGATTCATATTTAAGGTTCATGTGTGTTAGTGTGACAAAAACAGTAACACAGAATCCATTTGTCATGAGTTTATGGTCAAAGAATCCATCACTGATATATCCTAACACATTCAGTCATGCCCTTTACTCTGAAACCAACAAACAAAAGGGGTAAGAGGAGAAAAAATGGTCATGCTAATAGAAAAAAAAAAGAGGAGTGGTTTTAATACTTTGAATCAAATCATACAAGTCTAGAACATTCAAACTCCAAAACCCAAACTTTGCAGATTAATGGTGTATATCAATAGTTTTACACAGAAGTGACAAATAAAGAAATAAACCAAGATCATATCTTATTTTTGCCTAATCCTCATCCTAGGCAGCCTAGCCATTTACTAAGCAAGGATCAGGAGCAGAGAGAATAAAGTACATTCCATGAGCACAAAGCATCTTAACTTTTGTGAATCCTGACAAGCTATAGTTTCACAAGTTACACATACAACTAGGGTGCATAACAAAGAGAGACATACTTTTACAATCCACACACCATCATATTTCAAACTAGCTCTGTTCTAAGGCTGACAAAGTAGAAAAAGTGATTATCCACTTAACTTGATCGTCCACATATGCTACTCATACCCTTCCCCAAGTTCATTAGTCTTCGTCCTTAATCCAAGATAGGTAAACCTCAAACATTGACCATATTAGAACCTCTATCTTTATTATCTAAGTCTAGACCTCGAATTATCACTTTGCGAGAAACTAATCCCTTTGTTTAAACAATAGTGAATTCATTCACATTATAGATGTTAGCAAAGCTAACACACCATATCTCAGACAATTGTACCAACATAAGTGAGTTAACTAACATTTTTACCTAATCAACTTAACTAAACAAGCACTAAACATTTTACAATGTAAGAAACAGGATATGTTAGCCCTACTGATTAAACCAAAGCAAACACTTGACATAAATAGGACACATAAATCATTAATCAAGCTACATGTATAAGCTATATTAATCAATCAAAAACTAACTAGGTTAATCTAACATATGAGCTAACAATATTATGAATTAGTTGATCAAATCCAACTACTGCACAACCTAAGTATGATACATAAGCCCTAATCTAAACTAAACTAACACATAATCACATAAACACAGAATTTTGCAAAAAATTAAAAGGGAAGGGAATATACCTTTCTTACTGCAGCCTGTTGAGATTTCTGGAGTTGGGGAATCCTTCTTGGCTCCTCAGCAACCACGAATACTCAGTCACACACAAAAAGAAAATTTTAAACTAAGAAAACCTAACTAAATTAAGAAAGGGTCTTGGCAAAAAGCAAAGCCCTAATAAAATTGAATTTTAGGTTTTTTGCTTTGATGAAGACTTGTTTTGACAAATGAGGATGAGGTTATTTATATAGAACCCCAAATCCTATGGTTTCATATTTTGAATCGATGTGCGACTTGCGTAAAATTATTTGAAATCCATTCAATCCTTGAGAAATTTTTGAAATCCATAATGAGAAGGAGGTCATAAATGTCTCATCTGTACAGATGAGAAACTAACCAATGAAAAAAGAGCAAAAAATGAGGGAAAAAGAGCCGTTTACCTTCGCATGGTTGACGGGAAATGGAGGAGACAAAGCTCATTAAGAGCTTTGCCCGAATAGGCCATGTAAGGCCTGAAAAAAGTAAAAGTGCTACTGTCTGTTGCCATTTTATGTCGGAATGATCAGAAGAGAGAAGCAGTGGAAGCTGTAACATCTCGTACATTTGGGGTAAGATTTGACGCGTAAGATGGGGTTATAATGAACCTAACATGTGGAGTGTAAAAGGGTCTTTAAATCTAATCTAGGCATAAGAAGAGTCTTAGGACAAGGTAAACTCAGAAGCTACTCTACGGAGCATGTTTTTGAGTGGGTTTGCACAAGGCTTCACTTAAAGCAGGTATACGAAAAAATCTATAAGGAATCTAGGAAGACTTCCTGAAAGAAAGTTGTTGTTACACCTCAAAAATTTTGAGTTGTTGTGTTGTGAATAGACTAACGCAAGATTAAGATGAACATGAAGTCCTTATGATATGAAGGGGAGTAATTGGTAGTTTAAAGTGTATACTACACGATTTTGAAGTCATACGAATCGGTGAAACTAAGTTCGTCGAAGGAAGTGAAGTGTAAGTTGTGTTTAGGAAGGTTTCGCAATTATCGAGTCAATGCGTATTTAGTAATGTCTTGAGAAGGAGCTATTGGCTCCTTAGATGGTTAATGAAGTGTTATACAAGTGTTAAGAAGGTCCCACAAGGATTGGAAGTCAAACGAATCAACGAGGATAATTTCGGAAAAGTTGAGTTATACGACCACTTATACGGTCCGTATAACTCTATACGGTCCGTATAAGGGTCCGTATAACCTATCCAGAGAAGGTCAGTCCCTGATAGTATTATACGGTCACTTATACGGACAGTATAAGTGTCCGTATAACTCAATCGGGTCAGATTTTTCTTTACTTATAAATAGATGACCCAAGTTCTTATTTTTCATTTCCCATCTTCTCCACAACTCTGAGAGCTCTAGAATATTCCACACACCATATCAACACAATCCCAAGAGAAATCAAAGATTAAATATCAAGAATCAAGTGTAAAGAGGCTCACAAGAGTTTTTAAAAGTCAAGATTTCCTTTGGTATTGAAGTTGGGGTTTCTCTAAAGTGAAGTATATTCATCCAAAGTTCATATTTACATGATCAAAGGTGAGTTTTACATCTATTTCATGTTATTAAGAGTATTTGGTTGTTGAATAACTTGAATGAAGGAAGGAAGAGGAATATGAAGATCAAATATGGATTTAATGATATTCTTGAGTAGTAAATTAGCTTGAGTTGTGATTCTTAGTATACCGTGAGTATAATCTTGTGGTGGGTGACACTAGTGATGTTGAGGAAGTATAATATGTAAATAGAAATGGTGTTGTGTTGTAGCTATTGTTATGGATGACTTTAAAAGGAGTATTGAGGATTAAACAATGTTTAGCTTGAAAGAAGCCTCTTGATTTTGGTACTATGGATGTTGCTATCGATGTTGGGAGTTGTTTATTAAATGGAGAAAGTTGACCTAACAAGGGAAATGCTGCCCAATTTTCATTAGCTCTTAATCGCTTAGTTTAAACTCAATCATGCTTTCGATGACCTAACCTTAGTACGAATTCTCTTGAATGTAGAGTCGTGAGCTTGGAAGGAGAACGTTTAGTCGTTAAGGAGACGCAAAGGTATGTTAAGGCTGGTCTCTTTCTTTCAAAGGCATGAATCTTATGTTACGATTTCCTCTTTACATTTCCATGACCTTCTTACATCCCAAAAGTTGAAAGTTAAAGATTCTTAAGAGCTTCTTATGAGAAAGATGTCACACCCTTATCAGGAGTATGACGGGCTCCGACCTGTAGGACGGGAACCACCTGACTTATCTGTTACTTTGAACTTTATAACCCATAACTCAAAGAACACCTGCACGCAGAAAAGGCCCAACATAGGAATATCCGATCATTCAGCACATATGTTCATATGCGGACCGACAAGGTCGGCATAACATAACGTATATCATAAAGCCGGCAAGGCTAACAGTAAAGTATCAAGAGCTCAAAATAAGGCCGACAAGGCCACCAATATGAACCGATGGAGCTATAAAACATCTAACTCTATACACACGTCTACGAGCCTCTACATAGAATACAATGATCATAAGGACAATACCAAATAGACTGCAGCTCCGAAGTAAGTGGAGTGCTCTTGAGAATCCGCTGATAGAACACCTACGGGTCTGATCCATCTCCCTGCCTACCCGCGGGCATGAGCGCAGCATCCACAAGAAGGGACGTCAGTACGAATAATGTATTGAGTATGTAAGGCATGAATAACAACATAATATAGATATGAAAGGTAACATGGAATATGAGAGATAACCTGTACATCTGGATGCCTCATAAGGCGGTGTCATGAATGCTTAGCCTTTTTTTTAAAAAAAATATATATATTTTTATACATATGTATAGTACCATGCCCGGCCATTAAGGCTCGGTGTCATATATATAGTATCATGCCCAGCCATTAAGGCTCGGTGTCATATATATAGTATCATGCCCGGCCATTAAGGCTCGGTGTTATCATCATTAGCCCGCGTCCGGGGCAATATCATAACATGCCCACTGCAGTGGTGTGCACATCTACGTGCCATGCCCGGCCGACTATAGCGCGATGCGGTGTGAGAAAATACATATATATATATAAAGCATGCATAAGAGCCCAATCAAAAGCTATAACTCCATCGGAGTGACGTAAGGTCGGTAACCTCCGATTGTATTATGGAATAATCATGATCGTCGTGTCTCACCTTGAAGGGACGAGCATTATAAGGTGAGACTATCAATGAAGAATAACATGAAGGAAAACATAGAGTAAGATCATAAATATCATAAAGCGTCAATTCATACACTTTGGAGCTTTCAGAAATAGAGTCATCATCCATGAATAAAATTAAGAAAATCGAGAAATAGCTCAACATTCTCATATTATCATAGATCTCATAACTTGAGACTTTTAAACATAAAATCATCATTATCATAATCATCATAGAGATGTGCTCATCTTTGACATCACCGTTATCATTGTAAAAACACATGTCCATCGTTGTTGTCATAAGAGCTTCCAGAATCATAAATCTCTGGTTTGGAAAATACGGACATTTTGGAAAACGTTTATGGATTATCAGGAAAGGAGTCATGCCTTGAATCATGAACTTCTAACGTTTAGAAACAAGGAGGTTATGGAAACATTTATGGAATCATAACATAGGAATCATGCCTTTGAAAGAAAGGGACGAGCCTTAACATACCTTTTCAGTCGCCTTAACCTTAACTACTTAGCGCTTGTCCTCCCAAGCTCAGAAATCTACATTCAAGAGAATTCATACTATTGTTAGTCTTATCGTCATATGCTTGTCTCAAGCCCTTAATTAAAATCCTTTTAGAATCTGCCGAAATTCGGACAAAGATCTCCCTTGTTTATATGCCTAGCCCAAAAACACAATCCATCAACCAACAAAAACAACAACAATACCAACATCAACAACTTCATTTCCAACTCCGTCATGTTCCATAAACATCCCACACGATGTTTTCCAATTTCCACAATTACCCAACTCACTATGCGATTATTTTGCGACTTTATCTCCGTAAGTAAACCGAAATTAAAATTAATAATAGGAGATTCATACCTTACTCCTAATATTATTGCTATATATTCACTTTCATCCTTGAACTTGAGCCAAAAATCGTCGCTATACGATTTTGTAATCGCAACTATATGCTGTCCGGGCCAGAATTCGGGAATTATAGCTTATTTGGGCTTAAAAATTTAATGTGTGGAAATTGGTGGAAGTTTCCAGATTTTTGGGGAGGCTTAGAGGGTGTTATTGATGAAAAATAAGGGGTAAAACCCCTTTTAAAGAATTCTAGAGTCGGTTCTCGTAGTAGTATCGTAGCAAAGACCGTAGCAAGCGTTTCTGCCGTTAGCCTAAATTGTAGCGTCCATAATTATGTAATCCGATTTCATATTGACAAGTGGTTTATTGCGTTGTAAACTAGACTTGACGAACTTCATTTTAGGCTTTTGAAAAACCTTAAAACTCCTAATATACTAGGAGATATACCCCTCCAAAGATGACTAAAAATCTGCCCAAAATCCTGCCAATTTTTTCAAAATTTTTGTCAATCTTAATTTCTTCGATTTGCTTGATCTTGAAATCTTCTGAAACTCTCCATACATGATATTTATCACTAATCATACTTGATAATGGCCATGTCCTTTGGTTCTAAGGTTGTTGTTACATCCGGCATTTTTGCGTATTTGGAAAACGTGGAATTAACCTTGACTTGTAAAGAATAAGGCCAAGTTTGGATTTTCTTAATGTGTGTATGCCGGTTATGAAAGTATGGATGCGGAGATATTGAGTAAGGTTAAGGGTAAGATTGAAATTTTGAAAATTTGTTTCGGGAATTTCGCTAAGTAGCCAAGTTGTTGGGCCAAAAAAAAAAAATAATAAGACATGGCCCAATTCTTTAAGGGTGGCCGGCCAAGGCTAGCTAGCCCAAGTCCATGGAAAATTAATTCCATGTGACAAATTACTAAAGAGAGCTTATTATATATACATGTTTATCCATAGAAGTTTCAAGAAAAATAGAGCAAAGAAGAGAAAAAAAAAGAGCAAGGCCGTCGGCCATAGAGAAAGAAAGAGGAGAAAAGAAAAGAAGAAAATTTCCAAGCTCTTGTGTTCCATCTAAAAATCTTGTTCTTCTTGAATTCTTAACAAGCTCAAGACGCTCTTCGACGTGGTATAATTGGTTTGGCGGGAGAACCACGTTTGCGGCGAGTTGAAATTTCAAGAAAAGGTAAGAATCTTGTTCCTTTATGTTATGGAAGATGCATGAATGTTATAATGATTAGAATGGAATGAGAAGTGTGGAAATTGTGCATGTGTGAAGTGGTGCATGGCCGTGAGCCATGGTGTTGAGAAAAAGGCAAGAATTTCATGTTTTATTGTGTTATGGAAGGCTATGTATAAATATTATGGTATGTAGGATTGAATGGAAATTATGGAATGGTGATTGTGAGAGTGTAGCCGTGTAGTGTGTGTGTTGTGTTGTGGCCGTGTAGTGCTTCATGTGTAGGAGAATTGGTTGACTTTATTTAGCTTGTTAATTGTGTTGTTATGGTTTTGTGAAATGAATAGAAGATTAATGGTTTGGTTGGAATGGAAGAAATGGGATAAGGTTGTTGTAAGAGAAAAATAGGTAGCGTCATTTTAGTTTATGTAATTATGGAAATGAAGTTGTAAGATACAAATTATGATAGTTGTTAATGGAATTGAAAGGTAAAAATATGTTATGGAAGTTATGTTGGAAGTTGGAAGTTTTGAATGAATTATGGTTTCGGTGGAATTTTTGTATAAATTGTGAGATAATACGAAATGCTCCCGAATTGTATTTGAATGGTCTTGAATGAGTAAATGAGTATGAAAATATTGATATTAGTTTGAAAATGTAAAATTAGTTTGGAAGTTGTTGCCTTATGAAGAAAGTAGATTAATCGTGTTATATTGTGTTTGTTGCGATTGATGATGTTGTTGTTGGGTTGTTGATTGTTTTGAGCCGAGTTGAACCTCGGGGATGATGTATGTATAGGGGAGATGCTGCCCAAATCTTCGTAGACAAGTATTGGTCAAGAATAGAATTTCTAAGTCTCATGAATAGTAATTGGTAAGAGTGACCATTTGCAGATTTTCGACGAAACGGGATTGGAGTTTTGGTAAGCGAAAAAGGCACGGAAGGTATGTAAAGTCTTCCCTTCTATTCTTTGGCATGTTCTAAACGTGTTAGGCTCGGACGCGGGCCTTAGATATGACTCGTCTCCGAAATCCGAGATTGAAATTGGCCCCATTTCTTTCGAAATAAGAATTGAACTAGTTTCTTACAAATTGTAGTTTAAGCAACTTATATGTATGTAACTTTCCCAAATAGATTCGGATTGTTTCAAAACTCTCATGAATGACTCCATAAGGCTTATGATCCATGATTTGAGTTCACCACCTCGATTCACCCGAGGTGGGCCCACGTAATCCGAGACCTCTTACTATGGTTTTAATTGATTATGTCTACACACAAAATGCTTAAAGGAATCTTGTGATCATTGTACCGTTGTCAAATGATAAATACGACGAATCTATGATATTATGATATATGTTATGATCCTAGAAATATGATTCGATGCAAGTTGTCGTGCCATCCCCAAAAGGGCCTATATATATATATATTGTCATCCGATTTCCGTGATATGTCATTTAAATTGTTCTATTTGTTAAGGAACGATCATTCGAATATTCCGTAAGCCTTGTGATATATTTGCTTCGTATGAACAATATCAAAATTTGTTTTGACATAATTCGTCACGACATCCGAGAGGTACGAATTATGACTTATTGTTGATTTGTCTATTAAGTCTGGACTTGTATGCATATGTTTCTGCATTGATCTGTTCGTGCAAGCTATGATATGTCTTTTCACTGAGCCCGGGCCAGGACATGTTCTCGTGCGCACTTCTTTGTATTATTCACCGAGTCCCTCGTACTTGCGGGCCGGACACGTTATCTGTTCATGATTATGATGTGATGATACGGGGATGGTGGCCAGGATGGCTCATGATTATTATTCACCGAGACCCGCAGTAGAGGGCCGGGACACGTTATGTATACATGATATATGATTCTGACATGCATGATTCCATATTACCGAGTCCCTTAATAAAGGGCCGGGACACGTTGTCCGTATATATAAATATGATTTTGTTATGCATGATTTCACCTACCGAGTCCCTTATCGTAGGGCCGGACACGACATATGTTCATATGATATTACATGATCTCGATATGCATTACTTATCTTTTGGCACTATGTTTTCGAGGTCTCGGACAAGGTACTACCTTTTTGTACTTCGATTCTAACCATAGCTCCGTCCGTTATGCTCCCGTATCCCCGTCTTTGATTATGATTATATTTGTTGCCTTTCCGCTTTACATACTCGGTACATTTTACCGACCCCTGTTCTTCGGGGGGCTTACATGCCCGCGGTACGTACGCACCTCGAGATACGCCACCGGCGTAGGATATCCGCCTGGGTTTGTTTGGAGAGTGCTCCATTTGATCCGAGCTTGATATTTTGGGTATATATCTTCTGTTGTTCGTTTGCTCTGTACATATGCTTATTTGGGTATGGCGGGGCCCTGTCCCGTCTTCTAATTCTGTTCTGTATATTAGAGGCCTGTAGACATAAAGAGTGGGTTATGGTCCTATCCGTACGGTCCGTATGTATGTATTATGTGTTTGGGCGGTTATCCACCGCAGCCTTGCCGGCTCGCCTATACGTGTGTATAAAAATATGTTGGCCCTGTGTGGCCTTTGTTGGTATTTTCTGCGTGCAGGTTAAATTTTGGTTAGTAAGAAAAACAGAGGAAACTCTGCCCAAATTTTTCTAGATACTTGAGCTACTACTTTTGGGCTTTTGGTACGTACGGGTGCCCAGGTCGGGCACTAGTCACGGCCTACGGGGCTGGGTCGTGACAAAAGTGGTATCAGAGCGGTCAGTCCTCGGAATGTCTGCAGGCCGTGTCTAGTAGAGTCCTGTTTATCGGTGTGTTGTGCACCACATCTATAGACAGGAGGCTACAGGACACTTAGGATGTTATGTTACCCTTTCTTGGGATCTTAGATCGTGCGATAGAGCTGTGACATTAAGATAACTCCTTTCTGACCGGTTGTTGTATTTTTCAGTGATGCCTCCGAAGAAGGCAACGGCTGCCCAGAAGGGCAAAGCGAAGGAGGCAGAGACTAGTCGGGCGCCAAGAGTTACACGAGCTCGTGCTCGGACTACGCCCGGCATTGTACTTCAGTCAGAGGGTTCAGCCACTCCACCACCTAGGGAGGCTGGAGTAGGGCCCTCGACGGCCTCCGCCGCCCGCTCCCCGGTGGGTCGGAGGACGAGACACCGAGAGAGGCAGCGGTTATTGACGACACCGGTAGCGAGGTCGTCAGGTTCAGGGACGCAGGCCGCGAGGCGACGATGATGATAGACATGACAGTCTGCGAGTTCGTGATTTCTTGACATGCGGACCTCCAGAGTTTTTTGGGTCTAAACCCGACGAGGACCCCCATGATTTTATTCGGCAGATGCAGCGCTCATTGGACGGTCCTTCGGCCGTAGACCGAGTCCGTTGAGCTTGCTTGCACACGTATTACGAGATATTGCCCTAAATTGGTATGAGTCTGGGGGCTATCCGGGGGTGAGGATGCTCCCCGGTACTTGGGATGAGTTTGTGGCGCTTTCCTCCGCCACTTTTTACCACCGGAGCTGCGACGGGCGAGAGTTGACCGGTTTTGCGGATTAAGCGAGAGGGTCGGAGTGTTCGTGAGTATAATTTGGAGTTCGACTCTCTGGCCCGATATGCGCCGATGATTGTAGCTGATATGGAGGATAGGATGCATCGATATGTGATGGGGTTGGACCCCTATTTGGTTGACTGCTGCATGGCGATGGCGGCGCAGACTGGTATGGACATCGCCCGGCTACAGGCCTACGCGCAGGGCGTAGAGGATCGACATAAAGAGGATCGGTCCGGTAGGGAGTATGACGAGAGACGGCCCCGAGGGCCGGGATCTGAGGGGTATTCTGGAGATTTTAGAGGCGGACGGCCTCAGCGGCAGCCTGGTAGATTTCTTCCTCCGTCGGACCGCGGTACACAGTTCGTTGGTAGACATTTTGATGGCGCGGGTCCGTCTGGAGTAGGCCAGAGTTCTAGGGCCTTGGATTCGCAGCGGAGTACGGGGTTCAGTCAGTCGAGGTTATCTTTGCCCCAGTGCCCTCAGTGTGGCAGGCACCATCCGGGGGAGTGCCGTCTTGCCACCGGCGCCTGTTTTTCGTGCGGCCGACAGGGCCACATTATGAGGGAGTGCCCGTACAGGGGCGGTTCAGGTTCAGCCCAGCCTACTCGGTCAGTTGCGGGCTCGTCTTCTCCCTCGCAGCGCGCCCTATGGGGCGAGATGTGCCGGCACCGGGAGGTCGCGGCAGGTCGCGGTGGAGTTCATAGTTCCGGCGGTCCTTCGAACCGCGTATATGCTTTGACCACCCCACGGACCCAGTAGCGTCGCCAGATGCAGACCCAGGTATATTATTAACCTTTCTTTGAAAAGTATGTGCATTGATTTATCTGTATTCTATTGTACTACGTGATAAGGAAATTTCCATAAGTCTTTGAAGTATAGTAAAGGTAGTTTGACTCTGATCGCGAATCTGTATGCCACACCTCTGCGCCCCTGCTTTTGACGAAGCTCTGTCTACTCTGTGCTTTTGAATCTGATCATGTTTCTGTCTAATATACCTCTGTACGTCTGATTCCAATCATAATTCTGTCTGATATACCTCGGTACGTCTGACTCTGATTTCAAATCTGTCTGATAAATCTCGACACGTCTGACTCCGATTATAGATCTGTCTGATATACTTTTATGCGTCCGATTCTGACTACGGATTTATCCAACATGGTTCGGTAAGTCTGACTCTGGTTATGGATCCGTCTGATATGCTTCTGTACGTCTGGCTCCGATTTTGAATCTGCTCAAGATCACGTTGAATTATGCTTCTGTCTGTCGTACATTTGTACTTCTGTACTTCTGATTCCGGACATGACTCTGTCTGACATATTTCTGATTTTCTGGTTCTGATCAAGATTCTGTCCGCTGTAAATCCGACCTAAGATGATATGAACAGCCTTAATACGGTGATATCGAAGAATGATGGAGGAAGTTGGAAAAGGAAAGCCCTTGCAAGTACTTCGATTAGGTGCAAGTAAGTAGTTGATAAGAGGACCTCCCCGACTTATCTTAATTTACCACGAGGTTGATTTAACATTCGAGGACGAATGTTTTAAAGGGGGGGAGGATGTTACATCCGGCATTTTTGCGTATTTGGAAAACGTGGAATTAACCTTGACTTGTAAAGAATAAGGCCAAGTTTGGATTTTCTTAATGTGTGTATGCCGGTTATGAAAGTATGGATGCGGAGATAATGGAGAAGGTTAAGGGTAAGATTGGAATTTTAGAAATTTGTTTCGGGAATTTTCAAAACAAGAATTATTTGAATTGGGCCAAAAAAAAAAAAAAGAATAAGACATGGCCCAATTCTTTAAGGGTGGCCGGTCAACAAGGCTGGTCCAAGTCCATGGAAAATTAATTCATGTGACAAATTACTAAAGAGAGCTTATTATATATACATGTTTATCCATAGAAATTCAAGAAATCAAAAGCAAAAAAGAAGAGAAAAAAGAGCAAGGCCGTCGGCCATAGAGAAAAAAGAGAGAAAAGAAAAAAAAAATTTCCAAGTCCATGTGTTCCATCCAAAATCTTGTTCTTCTTGAATTCATACAAGCTCAAGACGCTCTTCGACGTGGTATAATTGGTTTGGCGGGAGAACCACGTTTGCGGCGAGTTGAAATTTCAAGAAAAGGTAAGAATCTTGTTCCTTTATGTTATGGAAGATGCATGAATGTTATAATGATTAGAATGGAATGAGAAGTGTGGAAATTGTGCATGTGTGAAGTGGTGTGTGCCGTGAGCCATGGTGTGTGTGTAAAGCAAGAATATCATGTTGATTATTATGGAATTCTATGTATAAATATGTTGTAGTATTCTAGGATTGAATGGAAAGTTATGAATGGTGATTGTGAGAGTGTAGTTGTAGTGTGTGTGTGTGTGTTGTGTGTGTGTGCTTCATGTGTAGGAGAATTGGTTGACTTTATTTAGCTTGTTAATTGTGTTGTTATGGTTTTGTGAAATGAATAGAAGATTAATGGTTTGGTTGGAATGGAAGAAATGGATAAGTGTTGTTAGAGAAAATATAGTCATTTTAGTTTATGTAATTATGGAAATGAAGTTGTAAGATGTGAATTATGATAGTTGTTAATGGAATTGAAAGGTAAAAATATGTTATGGTAATGGAAGTTATGCCATTAAATTTGGAAGTTGGAAGTTTTGAATGAATTATGGTTTTTGTGAAAATTTTATATTTGTAGAATAATACGAAATGCTCCCGAATTGTATTTGAATGGTCTTGAATTAGTAAATGAGTATGAAAATATGTTATTAGTTTGAAAATGTAAAATTAGTTTGAGAAGTTGTTGCCTTATGAAGAAAGTAGATTAATCGTGTTATATTGTGTTTGTTGTTTGATGATGTTGTTGTTGGGTTGTTGATTGTTTTGAGCCGAGTTGAACCTCGGGGATGTCATATTTATAGGGGAGATGCTGCCCAAATCTTCGTAGACAAGTATTAAGTCAAGATTGAAATATTAACTCTCATGAATAGTAACTGGTAAAAGCGACCATTTGCAGATTTTCGACGAAACGGGATTGGAGTTTTGGTAAGCGAAAAAGGCACGGAAGGTATGTAAAGTCTTCCCTTCTATTCTTTGGCATGTTCTAAACGTGTTAGGCTCGGACGCGGGCCTTAGATATGACTCTGTCTCCTGAAATCCGAGATTGAAATTGGCCCCATTTCTTTCAGCGCAATTGAACTAGTTTCTTACAAATTGTAGTTTAAGCAACTTATATGTATGTAACTTTCCCAAATAGATTCGGATTGTTTCAAAACTCTCATGAATGACTCCATAAGGCTTATGATCCATGATTTGAGTTCACCACCTCGATTCACCCGAGGTGGGCCCACAGAATCCGAGACCTCTTACTATGGTTTTAATTGATTATGTCTACACACAAAATGCTTAAAGGAATCTTGTGATCATTGTACCGTTGTCAAATGATAAATACGACGAATCTATGATATTATGATATATGTTATGATCCTAGAAATATGATTCGATGCAAGTTGTCGTGCCATCCCCAAAAAGGGCCTATATATATATATGATTGTCATCCGATTTCCTTGCGGCGATATGTCATTTAAATTGTTCTATTTGTTAAGGAACGATCATTACGAATATTCCGTAAGCCTTGTGATATATTTGCTTCGTATGAATAATCTCAAAATTTGTTTTGACATAATCCGTCACGACATCCGAGAGGTACGAATTATGACTTATTGTTGATTTGTCTATTAAGTCCGGACTTGTATGCATATGTTTCGCATTGATCCGTTCGTGCAAGCTATGATATGTCTTTTCACCGAGCCCGGCCGGGACATGTTCTCGTGCGCACTTCTTTGTATTATTCACCGAGTCCCTCGTACTTGCGGGCGGACACGTTATCTCGTTCATGATTATGATGTGATGATACGGGGATGGTGGCCGGGATGGCTCATGATTATTATTCACCGAGACCCGCGATGAGGGGCGGACACGTTATGTATACATGATATATGATTCGACATGCATGATTCCATATTACCGAGTCCCTTAATAAAGGGCCGGGACACGTTGTCCGTATATATAAATATGATTTTGTTATGCATGATTTCACCTACCGAGTCCCTTATCGTAGGGCGGGACACGACATATGTTCATATGATATTACATGATCCGATATGCATTACTTATCTTTTGGGCACTATGTTTTAAGGTCTCGGACAAGGTACTACCTTTTGTACTTCAGATTCTAACCATAGCTCCGTCTGTTATGCTCCTGTATCCCTGTCTTTGATTATGATTATATTTGTTGCCTTTCCGCTTTACATACTCGGTACATTTTCCGTACTGACCCCCTATTCTTCGGGGGCTGTGTTACATGCCCACAGGTACAGACGCACCTCGAGATACGCCACCAGCTTAGGGTACCGGTTCTGCTATTGGAGAGTGCTCCATTTGATCCGGAGCTGATATTTTGGGTATATATCTTCTGTTGTTCGTTTGCTCTGTACATATGCTTATTTGGGTATGGCGGGGCCCTGTCCCGTCTTCTAATTCTGTTCTGTATATTAGAGGCCTGTAGACATAAAGAGTGGGTTATGGTCCTATCTGTACAGTCTGTGTATGTATTATGTGTTTGGGCGGTTATCCACCGCGGCAGCCTTGCCGGCTCGCCTATACGTGTGTATAAAAATATGTTGGCCCTGTGTGGCCTTTGTTGGTATTTTCTGCGTGCAGGTTAAATTTTGGTTAGTAAGAAAAACAGAGGAAACTCTGCCCAAATTTTTCTAGATACTTGAGCTACTACTTTTGGGCTTTTGGTACGTACGGGTGCCCAGGTCGGGCACTAGTCACGGCCTACGGGGCTGGGTCGTGACAGTTGTCCTTCCCGGCTACGACTTACAAGATCATAATTCATCCTTTACTTAAACAATATACTTAATAATGCTTCGTTCCACACACTCCAAAGTTGTTTTACCTAGCCATAGCTTGACATACTTACATTCAAATTTAACCAGTGCTTCTCCAAGGTACGGGGTGTAACACTGAAATTGCGGGGTGTAACAAAAGAGATAAGAGGTGTTCTATGATAACGATGATGATGATGATTCTATTTCGAGAGATTCCAAAGCTTATGAATTAATGCTATTATAAGACTAATGATCTTATTTTATGATTTCCTTGATGTTTTTCATTGTTGATGATCTCACCTCGTGATACTAGTTCCTTTAAGGTGAGACATAGCGATGATGATTGCTTCATAATATAATCGGAGGTTACCGACCTTACGTCACTTCGATTGAGTTGTAGCTTCTATTTGGAATCTCATGCATGCTTTACGTTATGCGTATGTATGATTACACCGGGCCTAGTTGACCAGGCAGACACCACTACGCTGGGCGTAGTGGGCGGCGTGAGATGATTACCCCAGACTCGGGAGGCCCAGACGCGGGCTAATGGTGATATATGACTCAGAAAGATTACTTATAAATATATATATATATGTGTGTTATGATATTGTTTTAAAAGTAAAAGCTAGCATGCATGGTTCCGCCTTAAGAGGCAATCAGTTACAGGTTATCTCTTCACATCATGCTCTTTATTTCTTTATCCTGTTATTATACATGCCTTACATACTCAGTACATTATTCGTACTGACGTCCTTTCTTTTATGGACCCTGCGTTCATGCCCGCAGGTAGACAGGGAGACAGTCTAGATCCCTAGGAGCTTGTCAGCAGATATACAGGGGCACTCTACTACTTCGGAGTTGCAGCTCATTGGTATATTCTTTTGCGTACATATATGGGGCATGGCGGGGTCCTGTCCCATCCCTATGATTGTCAGTACTCCAGTTAGAGGCTCGTAGACCTATGTGGGTATTAGATGTCTTATGATCTCCTTAGGGTATATTCTGTATATTATCTTGTAGCCTCGGGAGCGTGTATATATATATTTGGAGGAGTAGTTAAAGATCATTTTATATTAAGTTTTTCTTTGAGAATTGTATTCATTTAGGATAAGGCAGATAATGAATGGAGAAGTGGTGCCTGGTAGGCTAGCTCCGGGTACCCGTCATGGCCCTCTAGTTGGGTCATGACAAAAGTGGTATCAGAGCAGTTCCGTCCTAGGGTGTGTCTACGAGGCGTGTCTGGTAGAGTCTTGGTTATGGGTGTAAAGCGCGCCACACTTATAAACAAGAGGCTGCGGGCATTTAGGAATGATTGACCTTCCTTCTTATTGTAGATCGTGCGATAGAGCCATGATATAAGAATTTCTTTTTCCTTAACCGTGCGCTATATTTTCAGTAAAGTCTATGGAAGGAAAAGCTACAGCAGCCCAGGGCAAGGCAGTGACCGAAATAAGGGCTGAGCAGGAGCCGCCTACAGATTTGGAGGAGGGCGAGTCCCAAAGTAAGGTCCTATTTCGGTTCTTTCATACTTCGCCCACTCTAGAGGAGAAAAAGGAGCCTCAACCCTAGCTCCAGCACCCCCAGTTCCTCCACTAGATGCCTCAAGCCAGGAGATGAGATAGGTCATCCTTTTGCTGACCCAGTTAGTAGCTGCTCAAGCTCAGCGGTAGGGTGCGGGCCATGGTGACAGGGGTTGGAGGAAGAGGGTCAGGTCTTCAGGGTTTGACCACGAGTTCAGAGTGTTAGAACCCGTATTTTTGTACATTGGAACAATCCGAACTAATTATGATAAGTCAAGAACAAAACTATTTCGGGATACAAAGTCGGGATTTTTGACCTTTGATTTTATTTTGAGATATAAGTCGTGCACGAATTTATTGGTATGGGACAATTAGAAAAATTTGGGACCAAAAGTGATAAAGATTGGAAGATGAAAATCATCCACAATTTCCATAGTTGGCCCACACAAAGGGTGTTCAATTTTAATTGGAACAACACATTAATGTGGGCCAAGGGACCCTTGACCAAGTCTTTCTTCACTTAAAAGATGACCACTTCACTTCATTCTCATCCACAACACTTAGAGAAAAGAAAAAAAAAAAAAAGATTGAAGAACACCCACAAAGGCCTTCTCGCCAAATGGGAATTTCAACCCCCATTTTTGCTCTTCCAAAATTATTCCATTGATGTAAACCCACTATTTTGAGGTCCCTAAGTAGCGTGGAAGCATCGTTGGAGCGATCAACCTATTATTTTTCATCTTTTGGAAACCCTAGGCTATTGGAAGTTGAAGAGAAAAAGGTAAGATTTGATCTTGTTTTTGTGTTATGAAGGTTATATTCATGTTGTAGTATCTTATAATGGTTGAAAATCATGAAATAAAGTATGTTGAAGTGGAGGCCATATGTATGAGGGTTGGGCGTGTGATGGGTGTTGTTGTGTTGTGATTGAAATTATGAATTAATGTTTAGTTAGTTGATTATGATCATTGTAAGGTGAAGAACAATTGGGAACCATCCATATATGTGTATGTATAGTGTTGATTGAAATGGGTCACATTATATGACAATGAACGAATGAATGTCGCTTAATGTTTTAGTCGTCGTCGCTATGAATTCTATGTTGGAAATGAGAGTTTAATGACCCAAGTTCGATATGGTAAATGTGCGGACTGATTTGGAGAACTTTGTGCATTTAATGCGATCTTTATATGTGAGGACCATTAACATATGTATATGTGTAGTGTGGACGAATGTGAGTCCTATAGTATGTCGAAGATCGCATTACTATCGCTTGGCGTTTTAATTGTCGTCGTTATGAATTTTAGTTGGAATTGAGTATTTAATGACTCAAGAATGATGTTGGAATGGTAGGGGCTGATTTAAGGCTTATTGTACGTTTAATTTAATTGGTATATTGATGAGATAGCATTGTTAGAATATAAATTGTGGATACAAATCATGATTTGAAAATGAAGAGAAAAATTAAAGGGCTGTCTCGGTTGGGGCTGTTTTTGGCCAACTTGGAGAAAAAAATTTGATTATTGGAAATGTTGTATGAATTGCTTAAAAGGTCCTTAAATATTGTTGGTAGGGGTTTGGGTTAGTATGTGAATGTATAAGCGTCGATTTTGGCTTGAAGTTAAGTCGTCGAATTGAATTTATGTAAGTTGTTGAATAATGGAAAAGAAAGCTATTATTGTTGTTTTGTCTTTTGGATTGGTTGTTGATGTTGTTAGGTTGGTTGTTGTTGTTGTTGTTGTTGATTGTTTTGGCCGAGTTGAATTCTCGGGGTAGCCTATTTACAGGGGAAATGCTTTTAATTTTCGTAGAATTTAAAGAATAGTTGGAATGAATGGCTCAAGTGCCCTTAGCTAATGTTTGGCATTTTATGGCTTGTGTATAGATCGCGGGCAGCCCGAATCATAGGTTGGATTAGCTTGAGTTTGGGTCATTTTGGAGAGCGTTGGAGGTATGTAAAGTAACCTTTCTTTTTGGCATGCCTTAGTTAAAGTAGGCTATGATACAAGCTTCTAGAAACTCTACTCTCGAAATCCGAGCTTGTATATGATTCGCACTTGTTTCCTTGGTATCCTTGTGCTAATATGCCATAACGTTGATCCTTATATCCTTGGAATTAATAATTTGCAAAGGCTACTTAAAAGCTGATTTTTCTTTTGAAAGGACTTATTCATTAGCGATTCAAAAACTACAAACGCTCATAACTTTCTCGAAAAGCTCGGAATGCTTTGAAACTTTCGTAGGAGTTTGTATGATATATAATGAGTATGTTTTTCATAGGCGGGCCCAAATCGGGTCTATACCCGTCCGTGGGTCCCGCGACGCCCTTTTATGTAATTTCGATAACTTTTGAAAGGAAATGTTGTAATTATTATTCCGATTTCAAATATGACTATTTTACTTATCTTTTGGATTATGACCATGATTTTATGCATATGATTTTTATACGTAACTATGATTTCAAAATTCTATTTGATTTGTTCCCGAGCGACGTTCGGAGGAAAACTTGATGTGACTATTATCCTGATTTCAAGTACGGTCGATTACTTGACTTTTGAGTTTATAATAATGATTCGATAACATATGATGACCTTAGATTTCCCGGGCGGGCCCGGATTGGGTTGACGCTCGTCCGTGGGTCCCGCGACTTTTCTACGTTTGGTTCCAACAACCTATTTGTAAAAGAACTTCATGTGGCTATGATTTTAACCCTCGAGAATGATTACTTAAGCGTTGTCGAGTTTGAAATGAGGATTTCCATGCATATGATTTTGGTACGTAACCATGGGTTCCGAAGTCTGATGTGATATGTAATAATGGGATGATATGATGATTCTATACACTGAGACCCTCACTAGAGGGCCGGGACACGCTATGTATATGATGTTATGATGATGACATGATTTTATACACCGAGACCCTCACTAGAGGGCCGGGACACGTTATACACCGAGTCCCTCATTGTAGGGGCCGGACACGCTATATGTATGTATATATATGGGATGATGATATGATCTTACTTACCGAGTCTCTCGCTAGAGGGCCGGGACACGCTATATGTATACGCATGTGCAGAATGATTGTCTGATTGGTATATGATATGAACATGTATGAATTTTGTTCTAAAGGTAAGTTTTGTGATTTCTGGTTACTGTATCCATGGCTCCTACTCCTTATTTAAAGAACGACTCGCCTATTGTATTTTCTCGCTTTACATGCTCGCACATATTCCGTACCGACCCCCCTCTTCGGGGTCGCGTTTCATGCCCGTTGTGCACAGACGCATGCCTTGGTGATCCACCGGTTTAGGACACCTTCTTCTGCTTTGGAGCGCTCCCTCTCATTCCGAGAGCTTATATTTTTGGTATATATTGTTCGTGCATTGTATATATTTGTTCGGGGGTACAGCGGGGCCCTGTCCCGTCATGTGATTCTGTCTGTCTGTCTGTTTAGAGGTCTGTGGACATGTTTGTGGGATTGTGCCTACTTTCGTACGGTGGTGTTTGTATATGTTGTGTTTGGGCGATCTCATTCGCCGCGGTGCCCGGTCCGCATATGTATGTATGTTGTGTTGGTGGCCCTGTGTGGCCTTGTTGGTATTTTCGTGCGGGTTATTTTGGATAGTCGTAAAACAAAGGAAACTCCGCCGAAATTTTTCCGAAATTATCTAAATTTGGAATACAGCCTTGTCGGCTTCTGTTATGTACTTGGGTGCGTTCGATATATTTGAGATAGCGTTTGATAGATGTGTTTGGGTGCCCAGATCGGGCACTAGTCACGGCCTACGGGGTTGGGTCGTGACAAATTTGTGGTATTAGAGCGTTTTGTCCTCGGAGTGTCCACGATCGTGTCTATAGAGTCTTGTTTATCGGTGTGTCCGCACCACATCTACTCGGTAACTAAAAGAATGAAAGAACACGAGAGATTTAGGATGTTGTCTTTTCTTCGATCTTAGATCACCCGTTAGAGCCGTGTTATTTGTGAGATGACTCTTTCGACGAAATGTTATTGATTTCGGCGATGCCTCCCGAGGAAGGCCACTGCCCCGGAGGCAAGTCTGGCCGGCGGAGACCGCACGAGCCCGGATGACTACTAGGGCTCGTGCTCGGGTAGAGGCCGGATATTGTACCTCCGACGGCATTCGGGACCCGCCGCCGATCGGAGGGGTTTGGGAGCGACAAATGCCACACCGGGGGTGGCTCCACCTCCGCCCCGCCGCACTTGGATATGTTCCGGTTCCCGTGTTGATTAATGATGGGACCTTAGTCGAGAGCGTACGCGGATCATTGACCGATTTAGCACACCCCCATCGTAAATGATATCGTGCGGACAGGCGCGAAGTTCGAGGGCCCGTGATTTTCTGACCTATGGCCCATCGGAGTTTTTCGGGTCAAAGCCCTCAGAGGACCCTTATGAGTTCGTCCGACAGATGCGTGCGTACCACTTACGTTTGATTAGTGCGTCGGAGATTTGTGGAGAGATGGCGTCATACCGGTTGCACGATGTAGCTCGAAGCTGGTATGAGTCGTGGATGCTGTCCAGAGGTGAGGGTGCCCCTCCAGCCGTATGGGGCGAGTTTACAGAGGCTTTTCCGGCCCATTTTCCGCCCTCCGGTGGTGAGGATTTATTGTGATGCCTCCGATTGGTTTTGGGGTGTGTGTTGATGCGGGGATTCGGAGTACAGCTTATTTGATTCTCCGCGATATGCGCCCGCATATGTAGCTAGCATGAATTATCGGATGCACGGATATATAGTTGGGGGGCCGGATCGATTACTTCGTTGATAGATGCTGGAGACATTACTTATATAAGGGTTCGGTATGGATATCGCCCGTATACGGCCACCGCCCGGGGCATTAAACAAGCGGAGGCGCCGGCGATAGAGTTGATGACGAGGGGTCGGCCAAGAGGGCCGATCATCCGGGATTATGGGATTTTCGAGAGACAGGCGACCTCGGCGGGAAAGCTAATATCCTCCCCGGCCCGGCGTCCGGGAGCACGCCCCCCACGTACCATCGGAGGGAGCAATGGTTCGCGATTATTCAGAGCCGGTCGAGCTCTTGGGGCTACGAGTTTGCGGGGGCCGGACGGAGGCTCGGGCGATGAGGCCGAGTCCCTATGCCTCGGTGTCCTAAACGGCGTGCGGCGGCGCCATCGGGGGAGTCCGTTACGCTACGGGTGCTTGTTTTGCTTGCGGCCGCCGAGCCATATCACGAGGGGAGTGTCCGTCTTTGGGTAACTCGTGGTGCGGCTCGGCCACCGGTCGGTTGTCGGTTCATCCTCTTCATTATGCCCGCGCCCCACGGGCGGGGAAGATGTACCATGATCCAGGGTCGTGGTGGAGGCCGTGGCGAGCCTCTAGTTTTAGCGGTCCTTCGAACCGCCTCATATGCGTTGCCAAAAAGTTAAGGAGCAAGGAGCGTCCCGGTGCGGCTACGTGTATATGAATCCTTACTAAGATGTATGTTGTTATGTATGTATATTGCCGTATGGTTGATATTTAATAGCCGAAATGAAATTTGAGGATCGATAATCGAGTATTCATAAACTAAGACGATTAAGTTATGTTTACCATTATAGTGAATCCGGAAGTCGAGGACGGAAGGTAATCGTATTCGTAAGTAAAATGTGAACGCGGGGGATCGAGAAGGGTAAAACGGTAATTGTATTGTGAGAACGTCTTGAAAATTGTTAAGACTTCAATTTACTCCAAATGGTGTCTCAAGGTCATGCGGTCACCCGAACGCTATCGGGCTAATATTAAAGCACCGTATTTCATCGACCATTCCGAGGTTAAGCGTGCTAGAGTGAGAGAAATATTGGGACGGGTGACCCCCTGGGAAGTTTTCTGAAAATCTCACAAATTCAAATGAAAGAGGCAATGAGAAGCTAGAATAATCCAAAGGAAGTTACAGTGTGCGGAGTGGATCGGAATCTTAAGTGGTCACGTAGAACGAGGCAGATTAGACCGGTAAAAAGGAAGAAGATGTAACACGATTTTGGAATTGGGGTGAGTTTGAACAATATGTTTGGAGATATTTTGTAAGTGAGACGATAGCGAGGTATGTATGTGTATGTGTAATGTCTCATACCTGGTTTTATTAGCAGATATGTGTATTCCGTAACCAATGGCATAGGGAAGACAATAATTGGACAGTAGTGACGAAGCTCAAGTGGGCACCGATGTATCTTTCTATGGCACAAATATTATAAGGCAAGCTAATGTTGTGGTTATTACAAGTTAAGTTTGGGCAGTTCGAATGCAATGATATGTGGAAAAGGGAAGAAAGTGAGTAAATGGAAGGTCGGGGAATCGGAACGTCGGATCAAAGTACCGTTTATTTGGAATGGGAAATGTGGACTAAGGCAAATGATCGGGTAATGATATAAGCACACCCCTAAAGGGGGAAGCCGAGGAACATGAAAAAGAAGTATCCTCACTTATTTTCGAGCCTACGAGGTAATCCAAATTCTTTACTTGACTATGTTGTTTGATAAATTGTTTGATAAATGAATGTACGGTTGTGATAGTTGAAAAGGAAACTCCCCAAATGGTTTGTATGACCCATAAGGTTAATCTAACATTCGAGGACGAATGTTCTTAAAGGGGGAGGATGTTAGAACCCGTATTTTTGTACATTGGAACAATCCGAACTAATTATGATAAGTCAAGGACAAAACTATTTCGGATACAAAGTCGGGATTTTTGACCTTTGATTTTATTTTGAGATATAAGTTGTGCACGGATTTATTGGTATGGGACAATTAGGAAAATTTGGGACCAAAAGTGATAAAATTGGAAGTTGAAAATCATCATCCACAATTTCCATGGTTGGCCCACACAATTTTTGTGTCATCTTTTAATGATCCAACACATTAATGTGGGCCAAGGGAATTGTACACTTCATTCAAGGGATTAAAAGATGACCACTAGTCATTCCATTCATTCATACACTTAGAAAAAGAAAAAAAGAAGTTGAAGAACACCCCAAGGCTCTCGGCCAAGATGGGGAAAATCAGCCTCCCATTTTTAGCTCTTCCAAAATTATTCCATTGATGTAAACCCACTATTTTGAGGTCCCTAAGTAGCGTGGAAGCATCGTTGGAGCGATCAACCAATTATTTTTCATCTTTTGGAAACCCTAGCTATTGGAAATTGAAGAGAAAAGGTAAGATTTGATTATGTTTTTGTATTATAAAGGTTGTATTCATGTTGTAGTATCTTATAATGGTTGAAAATCATGAAATAAAATGTTGAAGTGGAGGCCATTGTGTGAGGGTGTTCTAGCCGTGTGAAATGTGTGTGTGTGTTGTGTTGTGATTGAAATTATGAATTAATGTTTAGTTAGTTGATTATGATCATTGTAAGGTGAAGAACAATTGGAACCATCCATATATGTGTATGTGTAGTGTTGATTGAAATGGGTCACATTATATGACAATGAACGAATGAATGTCGCTTAATGTTTTAGTCGTCGCTATGAATGTTTTTTAATGTCCCAAGTTCGATATGGTAAATGTGCGGACTGATTTGAATTTGTATTTAATGTTGGAAATGAATGTGTAGTGACGAATGTGAGTCCTATAGTATGTCGAAGATCTCAACTATGATGAATTTTAGTGAATTGTATTTAATGACTCAAGATTTGGAGATTTTTGTACATTTAATGTAATTGTATATTGATGAGAATAGCATTGTTAGAATGTGAATTGTGGATACAAATCATGATTTGAAAATGAGAGAAAAATTAAAAGGCTGAGGCTCTCGGTTTGGGGCTGTTTTCGGCCAACTTGGAGAAAAATTTGGGTTGTTGGGAATGTTGTATGAATTGCTTAGAATGTCTTTAAATATTGTTGGTATGGGTTTGGGTTAGTATGTGAATGTATAAGCGTCGATCTTGGCTTGAAGTTAAGTCGTTGAATTGAATTTATGAATGTTGTCGAATAATGGAAAATAGAGCTATTATTGTTGTTTTGCCTTTCGAATTGGTTGTTGATGTTGCTAGGTTGGTTATTGATGTTGTTGTTGATTGATTTGGCCAAGTTAAATTCTCGGGGTAGCCTATTTACAAGGGAAATGCTGCCCAAATTTCTGTAGAATTAGGGGCGAAATTGGAATTTAATGCCCAAAAAGTCATTAGCTAATGTTTGGCATTTTATGGCTTGTTTATAGATCGTGGGCAGCCCGAATCATAGGTGGGATTTAGCTTGAGTTTGGATCATTTTGGAGAGCGTTGGAGGTATGTAAAGTAACCTTTCTTTTTGGCATGCCTTAGTTAAAGTAGGCTATGATACGAGCCTCTAGGAAACTCTATTCTCCCAATCCGAGCTTTTCTATGATTCGCATTTGTTTCCTTGGTAATCTTGTGCTAATATGCCATAACATTGATCCTTATATCCTTGGAATTCATAATTTGTAAAGATTTCATGAAAGCTGATTTTTGGTTTTAAAGCTTATTCTTTAGCGATTCCAAAAGTTCAAACGCCATAACTTTCATAAAAAATCTCGGATTGCTTTGAGATTTTCGTAGGAGATTGTATGATATATAATGAGTATGTTTTTCCATAAGCGGGCCCAGCTCGGGTCTATACTCGTCCGTGGGTCCGCGACGCCCTTTATGTAACTTCGATAACTTTTAAAAGGAAATGTTGTAATTATTATTCCGATTTCAAATATGACTATTTTACTTATCTTTTGGATTATGACAATGATTTTATGCATATGATTTTTATACGTAACTATGATTTCAAAAAATTCTATTTGATCTGTTCCGAGTGACGTTCGGAGAAAACTTGATGTGACTATTATCCCGATTTCAAGTACGGTCGATTTGTCTTTTGAGTTTATAATAATGATTCGATAACATATGATGACCGTAGATTTCACGGGCGGGCCCGGATTGGGTTGACACTCGTCCGTGGGTCCCGCGACCTTTCTATGTTGATTCCAACGACCTATTTTTAAAAGAACTTCAGTGTGGCTATGATTTCAACCCTCGAGCATGATTACTTAAGCGTTGTCGAGTTTGTAATGAAGATTTCTATGCATATGATTTTTGGTATGTAACCATAGGTTCCGAAGTCCGATGTGATATGTGATAATGATGATATGGTGACGCTATACACCGAGTCTCTCGCTAGGGTCGGGACACGCCCTATGTATATGATGACATGATTCTATATACCGAGACCTCACTAGAGGGCCGGACACGCCATATACCGAGTCCCTCACCTAGAGGGCCGGGACACGCTATATGTATGTATATATATGGGATGATGATATGATCTTACTTACCGAGTCTCTCGTTAGAGGGCCGGACACGCTATATGTATACGCATGTGCGTAATGATTGTCCGATTGGTATATGATATGAACATGTATGAATTATGTTCGAAGGTAAGTTTTGTGGTTTAAAGGGTTACTGTATCCATGGCTCTACTCCTTATTTAAAGTACGATTCCGCCTATTGTATTTCGCCGCTTACATGCTCGACATATTCCCGTCATCGACCCCCTCTCTTCGGGGGGGCCGCGTTTCATGCCCGCCGTACGTACGCACGCGACAGGTGATCCACCGGTTTAGGATACCCTCTCTTCTGCTATTTGAAGTGCTTCCTTATTCCGGAGCCTACTTTTGGTATATATTCGTTCGTTGCATTGTATATATTTGTTCGAGTGGGCACGGCGGGGCCCCGTCCCGTCATATGATTCGTCTCGTCTCGTTTAGAGGTCCGTGGACATGTTTGTGGGATTGTGCCTACTTCTGTACGGAGGTTGTATTTGTATATGTTGTGGTTTGGGCGATTCCGTTGCCGCGGTAGCCTTGCCGGCCCGCATATGTATATATGTTGTTTTGTTGGCCCCGTGTTGCCTTTGTTGGTATTTTATGTATGTGCGCAGGGTTATTTTGGATAGTCCGTAAAACAAAGGAAACTCTGCCGAAATTTTTTGAAAATTATATAAACTTGAAACACCGCCTTGTCGCCTCGTAATATACCTAGATTGTTACATCCCGTGTTTTAGCCTATTTGGAGAATTTGGAAATAATTGCGACTTGTAAGAATAAGGTCATGTTTTGACTCCAATTGGTGAGTATGTTGTTACTTATGGGAATATGGATGCGTAAACGTCGTGAGAAGGCCTAAGGGCAAAAAATTGGAATTTCGAAAATTTGTTTCGGGAATTACAAAACGAGATTTTAAATCATTGGGCTCAAAGAATAAGTTGATAAATTGAAGCCCAAAAGAGAGGGGGTGGCCGGCCAACCTTAGGCCCAAACCCACCCCAAGTAATAAATTTTGCATGTGCTATGCATGTGAGCAATTAAGGGCAAGTATATCTATATGTTCCCCTCTAGAATATTCAAGAGAGATCAAAACAAATCAAGAACAAGAAAAAAATAGGCCTTCGGCCGAGAGAGAGAAAAAGAGAAAAAGAAAAGAAAGAAAAATTTCCAAGCTTCCAATCCTAGTCCAAAAAATTGTGATTTTCCCATATTCTTGCTAAGCTCAAAGTGCTCTTCAAGGTGGTATAATATTCAAGGCAAGGAGAGTTTATTGGAAAAGGTAAGGATTTCATGTCTTTGTTATGTTATGGAAGGTTATATGCATGTTATGGTATGTGAAATTGAATAAAAAGCATGGAATTATGATTGTATGTGTGTGAGCCGTGTGGTGTATGAATTTGTGGTGTGGCCGTGTATGTGTGTATATATGATATAGTTATGGTGAGTTCAATTTATGTTGTATTCTAGTTATGGTTGTTGTGAAATTTATATTGGAAATGAAAGTTGGATGAATTGGGTTGAATTGAAAAAATACGGATGTTGGCGTGTGATGTTGTGTAGTATAAAGGAGATGGATTGCATTCTATTTAGTTCGTTAGTTGTGTCGTTGTAACCTTTGTGACGTAAATAAGGGCTTAATGACTTGAATTGGTATTGAAGCTGTTGTATGTAATTATGGGAATTTATATGAATTTTGTATGATTTTTATATAATGGTGGAAGTAAGGTTCTAAATGTGAATTATGATGGTGGTTAATGGAATTGAAAGGTGAAAATATGTTATGAAAGTTCATGTTGGAAGTTGGAATGGAAGTTGTTGCCGTATGTAGAAAAGAAAACTAGTTATGCTATGTTGCGTTTATAATGATTCTTGGTATTGTTGTTGGCTTGTTGTTGGTTGTTTCGAGCCGAGTCGAATCTCGGGGGTGTCATATTTATAGGAGGAGGTCTTTCGGTAGCAAAATATAAACCCAAGAGTGAAATGTTAACTTGCATGAATAGTAAGCTGGTAAAGATGACCATTTGCGGTTACGACGAAACGGGAATTGAGATTTGAGGAGCGTAAGGCACAACCAAGGTATGTAAGGCCTTCCCTATCTTTCTTTGGCATGTTACGAGCGTAATAGGCTCGAAAGTGAGCCTTGATTGCACTTTTGCGTCTCATAATCTAAGATTGAAAATAGCGCCAAATCGTTCAGTAAGATTGAACCGATTTCTTCACAAATTGTCTTCAAAATGATTTATATGTACGAAACCTTCTCAAATGGACTCCGGAATGTCCCAAACGCTTATAATGATTTTATAAAGTCTATGATCCGTAACTTATGCCCGCCGCCTCGATTTGACCCGAGGTGGGCCCACAAAGATTCCGAGACCTCTTACTATGGTGCTAATTGATTTATTTCCATACAATGTTTAAAAGAATCTTTCGATAAATGTACCGATGTCAAGTGATAAATACGATGAATCTATAATATATTTTGACATGTCTTATGATCCCAGAAACATGATTCGATACAAGTAATCGTGCCATCCCCAAAAAAGAGCAATACATATATACTATGATCATCGTCCGAATTCTTTGTAGTGATATGTCATTTGAATTGATCCATGTGTTAAAGAACGATCATTCTGAATATTCTGAGAGCCCTGTAATGTATTTGCTTCGTACGAGCAGTCTCAAAAATTCTGTTTTGACATAATCCGTCACGATGTCCGAAAAGTACGAATTATGGCTTATTGTTGATTTGTCTATTGAGTCTGGACTTACATGCATATGTTTTAACCTTTCTCTTTCGTGCAAGTTATGATATGTCTTTTCCACCGAGCCCGGGCCGGACATGTTCTCGTGCGCACTTCCGCATTATTCACCGAGTCCCTCGTACTTGCGGGCCGGGACACGTTATTTGTATGATTATGATATGATGATACGGGGATGGCGGCCGGACGATATGATTATTATCCACCGAGACCCGCGAGAGGGCCGGGACACGTTGTATGTACATGATGTATGATTTTGACGACATGATTCCATATTACCGAGTCCGCTTAATAAGTGGGGACACGTCATCTGCACACATGATTTTGTTATGCATGACTTCACTTACCGAGTCCCTTATCAGAGGGCCGGGACACGATACATGTTTGCATGATATTATATGATCTGATATGCATTATGTTTCTGAGGTCTCGGACAAGGTATTACCTTTCGAGACACCTTCTAATCATAGCTCTATCTCGTTATGTTTCGTACTCCTATCTTTGATTATGGTTATATTTGTTACTTTGCCGCTTTACATACTCGGTACATTTTCCGTACTGACCCCCTATTCTCCGGGGGGGGGGGGGCTGCGCTACATGCCCGCGGTGGGTACGCGTTTCGTGATACGCCGCCGGCGTAGGATCCGCTTCTCATTGCGGAGTCGCTCCCTTGATCCGGGGCTTATACTTTTGGTATATACTTTTGTTGTCATACATTGTGTTCATATGCTTATTTGGGTACGGCGGGGCCCTGTCCCGTCTTCTGATTCTGTTATGTATGTTAGAGGCCTGTAGACATGTATGTGGGTTATGGCTATGTACGTACGAAGATTTGTATATGTGATATGTTCGGGCGTTTCCCGCCACGCGGCCCCTTGCGCTTGCCTATATATGTGTATGCGGATACGTTGGTATTTTCTGCGCGCGGTGTTTATTTTGGTTAGTAAGAAAAACGAGAGGAAACTCGCCCAAATTTTTCTAGATATTTGAGTTACTATCTTTGGGCTTTTGGTACGTACGGGTGCCCAGGTCGGGCGCTAGTCACGGCCTACGGGGCTGGGTCGTGACATAGATGTGTTTGATATTATCTGAGGAAGCGTTTGGGTGCCCAGATCGGGCACTAGTCACAACCTACGGGGTTGGGTCGTGAAAACGGGGTATCGAGAGCGGTTTGTCCTCGGAGTTGTCCACGAATCGTGTCTAGTAAGTCTTGTTTATCGGTGTGTTGTGCACACGTCTCTAAACGAGGTGGCTACGGGACATTTAGGATGTTATCTTTCTTCTTTATCTTAGATCGTGCGTTAAGAGCTGTGTTATCAGGATGACTCCTTTCGACGAAATGTTGTGTTTTCGAGCAATGCCTCCAGGAAGGCCACGAACGCCCGAAGGAGCAAGTCTACGAGTCTTTGGCGGGACCGGCCGGAGCCGGGGTGACTACTGTGGCTCGTGCCCGGATTGGGCGGATGTTGTACCTCCGACGGCCAGTTCTGCTGCGCGCGATGTCGGAGGATTGGGAGCGACCACGGTGCAGTGACCGAGGGCGGCTCCGCCGGCTCCCGCGGGTACCCGGTACCTCCGAGTTCCCCGGCCCGAGGGCGGATGATGGGACCTACGAGAGCGCAAGACAACAGTTGTTGACACGATTGGTAGCGAGGGCGGTCCCACGGCATACGATGATCGTGCGGACGAGCGCGACGAGTCCGAGGGCCCGTGATTTTCTGACTCCGTGGCTCCACCGTAGTTTTCGGTCCAAGCCCGCGGGACTACTTATGAGTTCATCAAACCCGGTGCGGCGTACCCCAACGTTTGATTAGTGCATCGGAGGCGAGTCGATTGAGATGGCGTCATCCTGGCCGCACGATGTAGCGACGAACGGGTACGAGTGGCGGATCTTGTCCGGCAGGTGAGGAGTGCCCCTCCAGCCGTATGGGCGAGTTTACGAGGCTTTTACCCGGCCCATTTTACTTCGGAGGTGAGGCGAGCTAGGCAGACCGATTTCGCGTTGCCGGCGGTGCCGCCGGTTCGGAGCACGCCTGAGAGTTTGATTCGCGGCCGAGATATGCGCCCGCACCGTAGCTCAGTACGACCGGGACGGATGCACGGTCCTGCTGGTGGACGGATCGCGTACTTCGGATACCGCTTGGTGTTAGCGACTCGTCCGCATGGATATCGCCGTGTACGGTGCCCGACCCAAGGCATGGAGGACGGACGTGAGGGCCGCCACCGATAGGGTTGATGACGGGGGTCGGCCAGAGAGGCCGGATCCGTCCACAGGTATTCGGGGGATTTTCGAGGGCGGCGACCTCGGCGGCGGCGGGCCGATATCCTCCCCGGCCGGTGCGTGGAGCGACGCGCCCGCCGGTTCGGCGGTGGGAAGCGGGGGTGCGGAGGTTGTTCGGGGGCGGTCGAGCTGCTGGAGCTCGGTTTGCGATGGGACGGAGGCTCGGGCCGAACGGAGCCGTCTGCTGCCTCGGTGTCCTTGGTGCGGCGGGGCGCCATCCGGAGGGGGTGCCGTTACGCTACGGGTGCTTGTTTGCTTGCGGCGAGTCCGAGCCGTATCATGAGGGGTGTCCGTGCTGGGTAACTCAGGTGGTGCAGCTCAGCCTACCGGGTCGGTTGCTGGTTCATCCTCTTCTGCAGCCATGCGCCCTACGGGGCCGGGGTGACCGGTACCGGCGAGTTATGGTGGAGGGCCGTGGCGAGCCTCTCTGGTTTAGCGGTCCGCCGAACCGCCCATATGCGTTGGCCGATAGACGAGAAGGAGCGTCGCCGGATGCGGCTACGGTATATGAATCCTTACTAAGATGTATGTTGTTATGTATGTATATTGTTTGTATGGTTGATATTTAATAGCCGTAAGCGGAAATTTGAGGACCGATAATCGAGTATTCATAAACTAAGACGATTAAGTTATGTTTACCATTATAGTGAATTTGAAGTCGAGGACGGAAGGTAATCGTATTCGTAAGTAAAAGGTGAACGCGGGATCGAGAAGGGTAAAACGGTAATTGTATTGTGAGAACGTTTTAGCGTTAAGACTTCAATTTACTCCAAATGGTGTCTTTGAAGGTCATGCGGTGACACCTCGAACGCCATCGGACTAATATTAAAGCACCGTATTTCATCGGAATTCCGAGGGGTTAAGCGTGCTAGAATGAGAGAAATATTGGGATGGGTGACCCCACAGGAAGTTTTAAAAATCTCACAAATTCAAACGAAAGAGGCAATGAGAAGCTAGAATAATCCAAAGGAAGTTAGAGTGTGCGGAGTGGGTCGGAACCTTAAGTGGTCACGTAGAACGAGGCGGCGATTAGACGGTAAAGAGGAAGAAGATGTAACACGATTTTGGAATTGGAGTGAGTTCGAACGTTGTTTGGAGATATTTTGTAAGTGAGACGATAGCGACCGTATGTACGTGTGTGTAATGTCTCATACCTGGTTTATTAGCGAGATATGTGTATTCGGCAACCAACGTGACGGTATAGGGAAGACAATAATTGGACGAGTGACGAAGCTCAAGTGGGCAACGGTGTATAGATGGCACAAATATTATAAGGCAAGCTAATGTTGTGGTTATTACAAGTTAAGTCTGGGCGATTCGAATGCAATGATATGTGGAAAAGGGAAGAAAGTGAGTAGATGGAAGGTCGGGGAATCGAACGTCGGGATCAAAGTACCGTTTATTTGGAATGGGAAATGTGGACTAAGGCAAATGATCGAGTAATGATATAAGCACACCCCAAAAAGGGGGAAGGAAACAGAGAAAAAATTATCCTCACTTGTTTTCGAGGCCTACGGGTAATCCAAATTCTTTACTTGACTATGTTGTTTGATAAATTGTTTGATAAATAATGTATTGTTGTGATAGTAGAAAAGGAAACTCCCCCAAATGGTTTGTATGACCCATAGCAGTTAATCTAACATTCGAGGACGAATGTTCTTAAGGGGGAGGATGTTAGAACCCGTATTTTTGTACATTGGAACAATCCGGACTAATTATGATAAGTTAAGGACAAAACTATTTCGGGATACAAAGTCGGGATTTTTGACCTTCGATTTTATTTTGAGATATAAGTTGTGCATGAATTTGTTGGTATGGATCAATTAGGAAAATTGGGACCAAAAGTGATAAAATTGAAAGTTGAAAAAAATCATCCATTTCCATTGTGTAGCCGTGTAATGTGGAGTGGCCCACACAATTTTTGTGTCATCTTTTAAGTGATCCAACACATTAATGTGGGCCAAGGGAATGTGTACAATTCATTTAAGGGATCAAAAGATGACCACTTCATTCCATTCATTCTTACACTTAGAAAAAAAAATTGAAGATTGAAGACACCCTCCTCCAAGGCTCTCGACAAGAAAAATAAAATCACCTCCCATTTTTGTCTTCCAAAATTTTTTCCTTGATGTAAACCCATTATTTTGAGGTTCTAAGTAGCGTGGAGGCATCGTTGGGCGATCAACCAATTATTTTTCATCCATTGGAAACCACAGGCTATTGGAAAGTTGAAGAAGAAAGGTAAGAATTCATTATGTTTTATGTATTGTGAAGGTTGTATGCTTGTTGTAGTATGTTATAATGGAGGAAAATCATGAAATATGGAATGTTGGAAGTGAGTTGTGTGTGTGGTGTTGGAGCCGTGCAAATGGGTGGTTGTTGTGTTGTGTTGAAGTTACAAATTAATGCCTAGTTAGTTTATTATGATCATTGTAAGGTGAAGAACGATTGAGAATCATGTCACGACCCAAAACACTATCACGCGCTATCACCGAAAGACATATCAAAACGTCAGTATATAACGAAGCCGACAAGCGAGGTGTGTTCCCAGAATTATATAATTTCCGGAGAAAAATTTTGGCGAGTTTCCTTTGTTTTACGGACTATCCAAAAATAACCTGCGCACGGAAAATACCAACGGGGCCACACGGGGCCAACGAACAACGTATATACATATGCGGGCCGACGCTGGTATAGCGTGGCCCGAATGGAATCGCCCCGAGCACAGCATATACAAACACAGTTGTACGGAGTAGGCACAACCCACAAAACATGTCCCGGACCTCTAAACGGACAAACGGAATCATATGACGGGACGGGGAACCCCACCGTACCCATGAACAAATATATATACGATGCAACGGACGAATATATATACCAAAAATATAAGCTCAGGAATGAAGAGCACTCCGATTAGCGAGGAGGGTGTCCCTAACAATTGGTGGATCACCAAACTATGCGTACGCCATACTGCGTGGGCATGACCCCCCCCCGAAGAAAGGGGTTAGTACGAAAATATGTGCGAGTATGCAAAAGCGAGAAAATGTAATATACAAATGCGAGATCAAATCGAAATGATGTACGGTAAATGCATTTCCAAAATATCAAAATGTTACTTCAAAATATAAATCATGCATAGGAACACGAAATATGGTCGCCACTTTGTCGATGGCGCATAACACGGCATAACACCGAAAGTTTCAAATCTCCGAATCTCCATCACATATCATACACGGCATATCGCCATACACACATCACACCAAATATGAGTGGAACCCGGCCCTCGGCGAGGACTCGGTGAACCATAAACACGATAACAGGAGTATATCATAATGCGCACGACAACGGAACCGGCCGGGAACCGGCGAACGATATCATAGTAGTGGGCACGAGCGAGTAGTGCGGAAACCATATGCATATAAATAAATAAATAAATAAATTTCTTTCAAACTCAATAGCCAAATATTTTTACGGACATCAAGGCTCAAAATAAAATTCGGGTCAATTGGAATTAGTATAAGAGAGTCACAAACTTTCGAAATACGGAATCTTCTGAAAATATTTCATAAGTCGTATTTAGACATTCGAGTACCATTTATATTGAGAAGATTTCAAATAACATTATGGAGCACTTCAAAGGGAGCTTTAGAATCATACGCACATATCCAAAATATACATATCCAAACTTTGGCCATATCAAATATTTTTCGGACAACATTATGGATCACATATTCATACTAATAAACTTGCGGATAACATTATGGATCAAATCAAATGGGGACTTTAAGACCATATTTTCATATCGAATTATTCATCAAAGGCTTTAGTCTTCTCATTTTCTTTCGAACAACATCTAGAACATAATAAATAGAATATTTGAACATCATAAAATATGTACCCAGCCATATGGAATAGCTTATGGAGGTCAAAGATGTTAGCCATCCTAGTGGCTCAAAGAATAGGATCTTTTTTTTTTTTTTTTTATAAGCATACATATACATTTTGTTTCTCCCAAAACGGATCATGTCAAAAAGAAGGAACGATAGGCTTTACATACCTCGATCGCTCGCTAATCAATTTCCGAATCAAGTCTCGGTCTCTCCAATATCTACAATAATATTATCAATTACCCATAAATTAGCTACT
Source organism: Lycium ferocissimum (assembly GCF_029784015.1). Classification (NCBI taxonomy): domain Eukaryota; kingdom Viridiplantae; phylum Streptophyta; class Magnoliopsida; order Solanales; family Solanaceae; genus Lycium; species Lycium ferocissimum. The sequence continues at coordinate 5,085,496 of NC_081352.1, forward strand.
AGTACTTAGAATTTTAAATCTGAACTAGCACTTGTCTACGAAATTTCGTGCATTTCCCTATATATTCGCCTATCCGAATTTTCAATTGTTCTCTGATTGACCACGAAATACCAACAATAACATATGGACACAACCATATCTTCAATTCTTTTATTTCAACAAGAACAACAACATATCAAAACAGCCCCCAACTATAACATAGCGATGCCCGAAATTCTAACGAACACTTACAATACACCAAACAGCCCATATACACTTCTTATACCTTATTCAATGCAATCTTTTCAGCAAATTTAATGAAATACTACAGCAGCTACACCACAACTACATCATCTATCCATATGCAAGTAAATCACATTATTATCATTATAATCCCTACAACAACCCACAACAAATTTAACTCCAACTCTAACCATTAAATTCCTTCATTCTCATCACATAATCCATGATAACAACAACAATAATCATATGAACATAATCATACCCTTAATCCTTTCAATTCAAAGACAAGGATAACAACATGTCCATAAAACAACACAACTTTAAATTTAACCATTTAATTCCTCCATAATGCTACTAAAATCAATTCATCATTCTTACCGAAACACCCCCTTTACACGGCTCAATTTATAATTCAACATCAACATACATAACCCTTTTGTATTTAACACACATCTACCAATCTATACAAGTCTAAACTACCTCCAAAACATGTGAAAAGAATTAAATCTTGCCTTAGAGACAAACTCTAATTTTCACCATGTAATGTCTTCAAGAAAGCCATGACCTCCATATTTTTCCTCCTCGATCTTCAAATCTCTCCAATTAATTGTGTAGAAGGGGGCAAAAATGGGCTGGCCGTGAACGATGGCGCGCGTGAACAGTGCCGTGAACGATGGGCGCCGCCCGTGAACAGTGGCCGAACTTCTCTCTCTTAAGTTGAGAGCTTCTCTCACTAAGACCTAACTTGCAAGATTAATTTGTGGTATAAGTGATGACTTAGTCATCCACTTATGCTTATATATCATCTTTACAAAGTGGACATGTGTGTCAACTTTTATTCAACCACCAATCAAATTCGGCCATGTGTTGTGGGCCTACCTTGATCCCGCTTAATGACTTAATAATCTAATCATGGTAAATTAATCTCAAATTTCATTAATATTTCCATACCAAATAAAATTGCAAGCAAGTCGTGCACTTACTAAAATCGAGGGATTAAAATCCTTGTCTCATATCCAACAATAATCTTGTTATTGGATTTATGTTGATTTACTTACGAATAATCCGTGGTATAAAAATACGGGGTCTAACATCCTTCCCCCTTTAGAACATTCGTCCTCGAATGTTAAACTAGCCTCATAAGGTCTTACAAAGATTCCGGGGAGTCTCTTTTATTGCGATAACATATAGTCTCATCCCCCAATCAATATAATCAATGAGGAATTTTTGCTCACCCGTAGGCATAGGGAACAAGTAAGGACACCGATTCTTCATCCCTTCTTCACTCCCGAGTCATCTCTTCCCGGTTATTAATTGCCGCAATACGCTAATAAAAGCCACGTCTTTAGTATGCAACATTCTCACTCGGCGATTAAGGCATAGCTATAGGGTCCTTCTCATAAGATAATTTCCTCTCGTTGCACGGGCATCATCGCGTGGGGGATTACTCTAAAAGAGTCACCAATACGTTTGTGAAGCATCGACACGGGAAAAACTGGATGCACTGCTTCTAAATCAGATGGTAGGTCCAACTCATAGGAAACCTTGCCTACCTTACGAATAATCTAATAAGGCCCAATATACCTCGGGCTAAGCTTTCCTTTCTTACCAAATCTCGTTACGCCCCTCATGGGTGACACGTTCAAGAACACTCAATCACCAATACGAAACTCTAAGTGTCGACGTCATTTTTTTGCATATGACTTCGACTTTGGACTACTAATAACCTTTCTTTGAATAAGCTTTACCTTATCAATAGCTTGTCGAATCGTATACGGGGTAATTAACTTAGTTTCACCAACATCGGACCAAACAATAGCGACCTGCACTACTTCCACGCCATACAAGGCCTCATACGGTGCCATCTGGATACTAGAATGGTAGCTATTATTATAAGCAAACTCGATAAGTGGAAAATGATCATCCCAGCTACCTCTGAAAGTAATAATACAGATTCGCAACATATCTTCTAGCGTCTGAATAGTACGCTCAGCTTATCCGTCAATCTGAGGATAAAATGTTGTGCTAAGACGCATGTGTCCCAATCTCTTCTGGAATGATCTCCAGAAGTTAGCTATAAATTGAGCTCCTCTGTCCGATATAATATATATGGGAACCTCATGAAGTCTCACTGTCCCCCTGATATATAACCTCGCATAGTCCTTAGTTGAAAAGGTAGTCCTGACTGGAAGGTGGGCTGATTTTGTCGCCTATTCACCATAACTCTAATAGAGTCATACTTTTTTAAGTGAGTACAAAGTAAGTCCGTAATGAAGTCTATATTTTGGGAATCTTTTGTCCTCATGTATTATTCTCGACTTCTTAGGGACTTTAACCGGTATTCTACCTTCCGGCTTTTAATCTCATATCCTTATAGTTTTCTACCGAGTAGCGGAAATTTCCCTCATATAATAACTTACATGTCATAAGTCAATATTTTGATTCTAGTCACTGTAATTGGTATAATTTCGAAAATGTTGACATATAAGTTGCACGACCCGGCCATATTTGGACACCCAAACGGAATTTCATATCAAATCATCATAAATTATCCTAGGGATCTTAATCAATTCCTCATTTTAAAAGAGAAAATAAATGCCAACTTAGCGGTCGCGCATACAAAAAATTATCATATCATAGTCGAAACCGGCGGAATACAGTTGTCATATATACACACATATACAAAAGTACGGGCCATTTATATATATGATAGCTAGCCTTGAACATTCAAGAAATATATCACGTAAACAAAAAAATGGGCCGTTTTAGCCATAGTTGAAACGGCCATTCGGCCGAATAAGGATTATAAACAAAAACACACACATCCACTTCAATCCAAAATCTTGTTCTTCTTGAATTCTTGACAAGCTCGGGACGCTCCAACGTGGTATAAATATTCAAATATACAAAAGCATAAACATTGAAATTTGAAGAAAAGGTATGAATTTTATGTTTGAAGTTATGGAATGAGCATATGTTATAATGATTAGAATTACACGAGAATCACGAAAGTGTGGTGTGTGTGTGCATGGCGTGTGTGTGTGTGAAAAGCATGTTCGCGACGAAAGATGTTGACATGGAAGAGCAGAAATGAATTCAAGTTCAATTAGTTTGTTAGTTGTGTTGTTGTGATCTTAGTAATGCAAATGCGGGTTCAATATATGATTGGCATTGGAATTGCTTATGTACATATTATGAGAGATTATGTGAATTTATATGATTTTCATATCCGTTGTGGAATTAAAGTCCTAAATGTGGATTATGGTTGTTGTCTGATGACCCCGAACACAACAATATCATTCATCAAACATATGTTAAGCCATATCACAGAAGATTTGGATAGAATATGGAAATTGGTCTCGGAATGTTGAAAAGAATATTGTTTGAATTTGTCAATAGTATTCAATGATCACAATTGGGCTTGATGAATATGAAATGTTGATATTAGTTTGATAATGTGAAGCTTGGCGGAAACTAATGCAATTTACATATCAAAACATTTATGACATTGACATAATCATGATTGTTGATGTTGTTGGGTTGTTGCTCGTCAAACATTTTGATCAACACGGAGATTATCTCACAAAATCCTACTTTTATAATCGTATTTATAGTTTAAAATATAAATCGTAATATCATGGAACAATCAAAGCGTTGTTCTATAATAGCCAAAATCATAAGCAAAGGTCTTTTCCCGACATTATACAAAGATAAGTGTATTAGGCAAACGAAGGAGTCTCGTAAGGTATGGCCTACCTTTCCTCAAGTCGAGGTCCGGACACAAACTACGAACATCGGACCTCGGGAAGTCATCCATGAAAATTTCAAAACAATTCGATCTTTTTGTGCAAATTATGGATGTTCGGATAGTTTTCCAACAAAACATAAGAATTATAATTCAATTATATTGAATGAATAAGTCTAGAATAACCTTTGCTATGGACCAACTTGCCCCGAGGCTCAAATCTCAACCTAGTATGTCTAGGACATGCCAAAGGAAGAAAAGGATAGCTTCACATACCTCTTCCCTTCAACTTGTCTCCGAAATCGAATCTCAAGTCCCAAAATCTACAATTTGGTCACAATTACCAAATATGAGTTATAGCTTCTAAAAATTCAACTTAAATTCATATTTGTCGACCGAAATTTCGGCGCATTTCCTTATAATTCAACATCCCCGAGACTGTTCCATAATATCAACAATGAATGACAACAATAAAACAATCATCAAAATCACAACAAAACGCATTCTAACATAATTTTTCCCTTCCTTTCCACATATGTAATCTCTTTCATTCTAACTTCACACCATCCAACTAATATCAATTTTTTTTGCCATATTCGTTAACTAACTCAAGATTACTTAAATATATTTCAATAACATTTCATTTTTGAGAAACACTCAAGGATTCAAGCAATTCCGCCAATTCCATATTCTATCCAAAACTTCAACAAATGCGACGAAACTACCAAATCACCTTGTTTTTCTTCCAAGTTCATTAACAACAACCATAATTCACATTTAGAAACTTACTTTCATAGTTATATAAAAATTACATAAAAATCGCATAATTTCCCATAACTACCTCCAACCAATGATAATGCCAACTCAAGCCATTTAATCTCCATTTACATCATATATGATCACCACAATACAACTAACATGTTAAACAAAATTAATTCATTTCCATTTCTTGTCTCCCTACACCACACGGCCATACACCATAATTCTAACCACAACCAATGCATTCAACTTTCATTTCCAATATAAATTTCACCATAACCACAACTAGAATACAACATAAAATTCAACTCATATTTCACTTTGTATACATTAACACACACACACGGCCACATGTTCATATGTACACCCACCATGCAAACTTCCATGTTTCTATAAATTCTACTCATTTCTCATGCTACAACATAAACACACCTTCATAACATGATAAAAAGAAATTAATTCTTACCTTTTTCTCCAAACTTCTTCACTTGGCTAAGGTGTTAAATTGATGAAACATCTTCCCCATCTTCAAAAATAATTACACAAGTTATAAAGGACCCTTGAATTAGTGGAAATACCACAAGAAAATAATTTTTGGAGCAAGATTTCAGGGGCAAAATTTTCTATGCCATGGGTCGAATGGCCTTCAAACTGTATGTTTGTTTTTTTTTTTTTTTTTGCTCTTCTATCTCTTTATTTCTCTTGAAACTTCTATTAATACAACATTTTAATCACATGGAAAATTAATTAAAACATGGGCTCCAAGGCTTGATATGGTACCCCCTCTCTTATTCCGGACCAAATTTCTCTTTTTTTTTTGAGCCCAATTCGTTAAATCGTATTTTGTAATTCACGGAACTAATTTCCAAAATTCCAATTTCGCCCTAGCCTTCCCCGACGCTTTCGCGTCCACACTTCTCATAAGCAACAACATGTATCAAATAGAATCAAAATATGGCCTTATTCCTTATAAGTCACAATTATTCCAAAATTTCCGAATATGTGAAAATACGGGATATAACATAAGTTCATCATCTTTTAGTAACCAGCTAGTCCTGATCGTCTTGCTTAAGCCGTTCTATAGTTCCCTTAATCTAACTTGTAATACTTTAGGCATATTATATTTCTTTGTCCTTAATTCAAACTCTTCTATCGTCTTTATTCAGATTTTTCTCTTAACTTTCCCGTAACTCATTAGGTTGCAATCTTTACAAGAATATGCGAAGGTTCCCAAATGTGTCCGAGAAAAATACCTTAGCGTCGTTTCACTAGTCTTTATGCTTTAACTTTTCTCTTTCTCTTATCTTACAAATGGTATCGGATAGATCTTTTGTTCAACCATGGCCATGTCTTATTTGCCCTTTGGTGTTAAATCTTATATCAAGATTTTTGGCTCAACCCATCTTTCTCCGTAATGTACCTCAATATCACAACCGCATTGTTATTACTGAATCCTTACTGCTCTTATTACGTACTAACTCACTTGGTAGCTATTTTGTCATACTCTTTTCCCTTTCTTTACTTACCCCTATTTTATTTTTCATATTCTACTATAGGAGATCCTCTATCCTCTCTCCTTTGCTACTTGTATATCACAATATCATTGGCAATAACTCTATTGCCAACGTCTTCACTTCTAATCCAGATCGCCTTGCTATCCCTTATAATATCCTTTAAGTTACTCGTTACCATTCTCTTGTCGTATTCTTCCTTTTTATAAGCATCCACCTTCGATGTCATATCTTCCAAGGTCTTTACCAATAATCCTCATGACTCGTCTCAAATACCATCTTGGCTAAATGCTTTTATTTATTGCTTTTAGATCTTACCAACTTATTTCACTGGGATCTCACTTGAAGTTTGAGTATCCATATTGATATATTATAGCGTCAATTGTTTCCATTTGTACTTACTTTGCTTTTCACTCCGCTCCCCCTTGGGGTTGTGCTTACACCATGTCCAGGCCTTTTCTTTATCATTTATAACTTTGATTCTCCACGTGCGAAACCTTAACCAAATCCCGAGGCGACGAGAACTCTCAATATATTGTACAAAATCTTATCCGATGGTTGGTACTCGAGTAACGCAATTAATGTAGCAATTTATCCGAAGCCACATTCCCTTTATTCCGGTCGTTAATTAGCTAGTGCTTATAGTCGTTTCAAATTCTCCGTTAGGTAGCACTTATAGTCTAATTATAAGTGTCCCAAGCTTTCTTATAATACTATCTTTATCCCAACGAATATCGTCTATTTCTTCTAATAAATTCACAATGCATTAGTTGTTTCGCAAATCCACAATCCTTGTCCTTTAAAGATTTCACTATTCCTGAGAAGTCGCATATACGTACACTTTTTTATGCCTCATACTCTTTCTCTTGTTGTATATCAAATGCTAACTTCTAACTTATCCAAAATCATGTCGAATTTGCCTCCAATAGTGGTCTTGTCTTATTATCGTTTCTCTGTCGCACTACATCTTTTAAGTCCATACTATATGTTTCCCCTTTTTATTCTATATTCATACTCAATTAAT